>NW_026111598.1:1177054-1352054 GCF_024679095.1 Eriocheir sinensis
CCAGCCTTTAACTTTACCTTCAGTTGTCTTCCTTTGGCGTCATGGCTAAGTGCAATGGTTAACACACATACTCTCTCTCTCTCTCTCTCTATCTCTCTCTCTCGCCAAGGTCTTGCAGCGCTTGGAGACCCGAGTCAAGTGATCACTGAAACTGGTCGTTATTTTTTTTTTTTTAAACGTCTTCTGCGTAGTCATCGAAATGGCCGCCTCTGTGTTAAGGCTGAACTTGACTGAAAAAAAAGGTTCAGGTTTTTTTCAAGGACACACACACACACACACACACACACACACACACACACACACACACTTAATCAGGACTGAAACGCGTATTCCCACTCTTTCCTCACCCCTGCTATTCTCTCTCTCTCTCTCTCTCTCTCTCTCTCTCTCTCTCTCTCTCTCTCTCTCTCTCTCTCTCTCTCTCTCTCTCTCTGTAAAGTACGTAACAATAGAGAGCGGAGAATGAGTTTTAAACGCTCGACGAAGTTTAAGAAATGTGCCGTAAGGTTGTGACGGAAACTGAAGTGCTAAAAGGTGCCGCCTCGTTAGCTACTGCGTACTACTTGCTGCTATACTGTTATCATCATTATTGAGCACCGTGAATGGGGTATTCCCGGAAGAGTACAAATATCAGTAGTTATACAAAGTCTCTTACTCTGCCACATTCAAGACACAGATAATCAAAAGGATAAAGATTGGGGAGCAGCGACGTAGCGATCTTTTTTTTTCTGTATCCTCTTATTTTGGCCCTTGAGCTTTCTGTCTTCTGTGTTGAAAAAAAATGAATAAATAAATAAAACTGCCAAGTCTTTACCTCATCGATTTCCTTTTTTTTTTTTAGCAAACTCTTTTATCATTGTTAGCTACCATTTGTTATTATTTTTTTTTTTACTAGACGCTTTTCTTCGTTTTATTTTTTGGCTGCAGAAGGGGATGGGGGGGGAACCATTATAATCCAAATTCTTCCTATTACTCTGTCCTACCTCCCCCCTCCCTCCCTCCCTCTTCTTGTCTCCCTGCCCCCGTCCTTCCCTTCCAGCTCAAGGTCGGACCGGAACTAAGGACTACACAATGAAAAAAAAATTGTGGCAGGAAAACGTGTAGGTAGAACTGACCATGACTGATGACGGAGTAGATAAGTAAACAAATAAATAAGGTGAACAAATAAGATAAACAAATAAACAAATAAAGGATATAGAGATAGAACTTATTTTTATTTATGCGGATTTTTTATTTATTTATCTACTTTTGCCCTTGAGCTGCTTCCTTAACTGCAAAAAGAAAAAAAACGATGGATAGATAAACATAATGATAGATAGCCATGCAGATAAATAGATAAAGAGTCAGACAAATACTTGTTCGATCGTTAGATGATTTGATAGTTAGTTAGTTAATAGGTAGTCCAATAGTACCCTTGTATAGTACCCTTAGTTAGATAGGTAGTTAGATAGGTAGTTTAATAGTTAGACAGTTTGAATTAGTTAGTTAGTTCGTTAATTTTACTGTATTCTGTATTTGTTTATTTATTTATTTATTTGGATTATTTTTTTGTTTTTGTTTTATTTTATTTTGGTGTTTTTCTTTTTCTTTTTTGTTTCTTTTTCCTTTTCTTTTCTTTATCTTTTTCTTTGTTTTCTTTGCTGTTGTTTTTCTTTTTTGATGTTCTTTTATTTCATATCATCCTCTTGTTGATGTTCATTGGTCTGGGTGAGCCGCTTTCCTCCCAGAAGAGACCCACCCATAATTTTGGTGATGTTAGTTAGGGGCCGAAAGGTGGATGATGTTTCTTATATTTTTCTTCTCTTGATGTGTTTTTCTTCTTGTTTTTCTTTTCCGATGTTTTTTTTCTGTTCTTTTTCTTCTTATTTCTTTTCTTCGTGTTTTTAATGTTCTTTTATTTCATATCATCCTCTTGTTGATGTTCTTCGTTGGTCTGGGTGAGCCGCTTTCCTCCCAGAAGAGACCCACCCATAATTTTGGTGATGTTAGTTTGGGGCCGAATGGTGGATGATGTTTCTTTGTATGTTACTTTTCTTGACGTTGTTCTGTTATTGCTGTTAATTTTCTTTTGCGATGTTTTGTTCTCTTTTTCCCATTTTTTTGGTGTTCCTTTCTATATCATCCCTTTTTGATGTTCCTTGGTCTGGATGAGCCTCTTTCTCCCCAGAAAAGACTCACCCATAATTTTAGAGATGTTAGGGCCTGAAGGTGGATGATCTGTATTTTTTATTTTATTTTCTTGATGTTTTGTTACTATATTTTCCTTTTTCAGATGTTCCTTTTTATTTTCCTTTTCTTTGGTGTTCCCATCACGTGGATTGTCTACGACATCTAACGAGCACCACAAGCCCCGGTTTATTGTTCGGAGTTTGCTCTCCTAGGCAGACTGCCTACCACGGCTGACGAGCTCCACCTGCCCGGGTTTATTGTTCGGAGTTTGCTCTCCTAGGCAGACTGCCTACCACGGCTGACGAGCTCCACCTGCCCGGGTTTATTGTTCGGAGTTTGCTCTCCTAGGCAGACTGCCTACCACGGCTGACGAGCTCCACCTGCCCGGGTTTATTGTTCGGAGTTTGCTCTCCTAGGCAGACTGCCTACCACGGCTGACGAGCTCCACCTGCCCGGGTTTATTGTTCGGAGTTTGCTCTCCTAGGCAGACTGCCTACCACGGCTGACGAGCTCCACCTGCCCCGGTTTATTGTTCGGAGTTTGCTCTCCTAGGTGTATTACCTATGACGGCTCACGAGCCCAACCTGCCCGGGTTTATTGTTCGGAGTTTGCTCTCCTAGGTGTATTACCTATGACGGCTCACGAGCCCAACCTGCCCGGGTTTATTGTTCGGAGTTTGCTCTCCTAGGTGTATTGCCTATGACGGCTCACGAGCCCAACCTGCCCGGGTTTAGTGTTCGGAGTTTGCTCTCCTAGGTGAATTGCCTACCACGGCTAACGAACCTCACCTGCCCGGGTTTGTAATCGGAGTTTGCTCTCCTAGGTGAACTGCTTTCGCTAACGACCTCCACCTGCCCGGGTTTGTAATCGGAGTTTGCTCTCCTAGATGAATTGCTTTCGCTAACGACCTCCACCTGCCCGGGTTTGTAATCGGAGTTTGCTCTCCAAGGTGAACTGCTCACGCTAACGACCTCCACCTGCCCGGGTTTGTAATCAGAGTTTGCTCTCCTAGATGAACTGCTTTCGCTAACGAGCTCCACCTGCCCGGGTTTATTGTTCGGAGTTTGCTCTCCTAGGTGTATTACCTATGACGGCTCACGAGCCCAACCTGCCCGGGTTTATTGTTCGGAGTTTGCTCTCCTAGGTGAATTGCCTACCATGGCTAACGAACCTCACCTGCCCGGGTTTATTGTTCGGAGTTTGCTCTCCTAGGTGAATTGCCTACCACGGCTAACGAGCCCCACCTGCCCGGCGTTGTAGCCGAAAGATCTCCGGCACCTCCGTTGGGGTCCCGATGGACGCCGAGGCGCCCTGCCGGGAGCCCGTCAGTCCTGCCATGCTCGCCTGGGAGACCTTGGGCTCGCTGGCGCTCCACCGCCCCGCCGATTCGAATAGGGCGGATGCAAGAACTCGCTTCTTAAAACTACCAGACTGGATTATAAAATTAATCATAAATGCCGTGAAGGCGCCGGTCACCGCGTTTATCGGTTCTTGGATGAAGGACCGATGGGCCTCGGGGACGCGCACAAGCATCATAAGGAATCCTCGCCGCGGCTTCCGGCGCAGCATCCTTTTCCCTTTTCTTTCTTACTTCCAATTTTTCTTTTTAATTATATTTTCTTTTTCTGATTGACTGATTGATTGATTTTACATAGTAAGAATTGGTTCACCAATTAACGTCTTTCAGGTACATTGCATTCACACACCTGCTGAGGGAGAACACCAGTGAGCGTGTTGACTCACGAGGACGGCCCACTAAAGTTTCCTAACATTTGTACTGGGCTGCCACTTCTCTTTAGTCGTCTGTTCCTCTATTTTTCTCTTCTCCTTACTCCGCTTTCCCCGTGATCTGACGCTAATCCTTTCCTCCTTCGCCTTCAACCTTCATCTGTTTCCTCCTCCGCCTTAACGCGGCTTAACATTATTTCTTTTTCTGTTTCCTTAACAGTATTTATCCTCCTCAAATGGTTTTGACTTGAAATATAAATACAAATACAAAATACTTTTTTTTCTGAGTGCCAAAATACAAATACAAATACAAAATACTTTTTTTTCTGAGTGCCAAAATACAAATATAATAACAAAATACTTTTTTTTCTGGGTACCAAAATACAAATACAAATACAAAATACTTTTTTTCTGGGTGCCAAAATACAAATATAATAACAAAATACTTTTTTTTCTGGGTACCAAAATACAAATACAAATACAAAATACTTTTTTTCTGGGTGCCAAAATACAAATACAAATACAAAATACTTTTTTCTCTGGATGTCAAAACACAAATACAAATACAAATACATTAAAATTGTATTTAAATACAATTAAAATACAAATACAATTGTATTTGATCCACCCCTGATTGTAGCGGGGGTCTACATTAGTGCTTTTCCTCCCGTCCACATCTTGCCCTCCCTCGACCCTCTCTTCCTCTCCTCCTTTCCTCCTCGCCTCTTCCACCCTCCAAGAAGCTTTACAATCAGATCTAGATCGACTTGCACGTTGGGCCAATCAATGGCAAATGAAATTTAACGTTGACAAATGTAAAGTGTTGCACATCGGAAAAAATAACAGTCGCGTTCGGTACGTAATGAATGGCCAACAACTTTCTGCAGTAAGAAAAGAAAAGGATCTTGGAATCACTATATCAAGCGATTTAAAGCCCGGTCAGCATTGTTCAGAGGTAGTTAAAACTGCAAACAAATTGGTTGGCTTCATCGGACGAGTCTTTAATAATAAATCGGAAAAAGTAATATTAAAACTGTATAATTCGTTGGTTCGACCTCGTCTAGAGTACTGTGTACAGTTTTGGTCTCCCTACTACAGAAAAGACATAGAAAAGTTGGAACGGGTTCAACGAAGATTAACAAAGATGATTCCTAGGTTGAGAAATTTGTCATATGAACAAAGGCTTAAAGAAGTAAATTTATTCAGCCTATCAAAACGAAGAATGCGAGGCGATCTAATAGAAGTGTTTAAAATGTTCAAAGGATTCAGTAATATTAATGCGGAAGATTACTTTACAATTGATCGATCAAATAGAACAAGAAGAAATCACAATTTGAAGATAAGTGGTAAAAGATTCTCGTCGCACGAAGCTAAACACTTCTTCTTCAATCGAGTTGTTAATGTTTGGAACTCTCTACCCTGTGATGTCGTTGATAGTACAACAGTTACGGCCTTCAAGAATAGATTAGACAAGTGTTTTGAATCCAACCAGCAACTAAGATATTACTCATTGTCGTAATAACGTTAAGTTCTTTCGAATACTGGTGTCCTTGTCCGCTTTTATCGCCCGGTTAGTGGTAGTAGTAATGGTAGTTCTTTCCTCTTTCCTACATAATTTCCATGCAGTTTTTCCATGCTGCATGGTTCTTTTTCCTTTCCTGCCAGCTTTGGCTGGAGGGTTGGGGGGTGGGGAGGAGCCTTCGCCTTTGCTGTCCTTCATCTTCCACCTTTGATTAGATAGTTAGTGTAGCTTGTCACAAACAGCCTCGTAAGGACCAGCAGGTCTGCTGTTGTTTGTTCTTCCTTTGTGTTTCTTTGTGTTCCTCCTCCTCCTCCTCCTCCTCCTCCTCCTCTTCCTCTTCCTCCTCCTCCTCCTCCTCCTCCTCTTCCTCCTCCTCCTCCTCCTCCTCCTCCTCCTCCCCTTCCTCCTCCTCCTCTTCCGCCGCTCCATCTCCACCTGTAGCGGCTTCCGTTCCGTCTACTGACAGTTTTTAAGAGAAGAGTCCTGATGGTTGGGGACTCTCAAGTCAGGTTCATTGACAGGTACTTTTGTTCAAGGGATAAGGAAAATAGGCTACGAGTGTGCTTTCCCGGGGCGGGCATCCAGCACGTCTCTGACAGAATGGAGGAAATTTTAGCAGGGGAGGGGACACAGCCTATCGTCTTCTGCAGTTTCGGGGGTAATGACATTGGTAGAGTGGGTAGCGAAGAGATATATCGGGGCTTCAGGGAATCGTTCGCCAAAGTGAGAGACTTCGGGGAGGTGCCGGCCGTTTGTGGTGTTTTGCCGAGGAGGGGGGTGGGTGAGGGATAGCTTTCCAGAGCCTTAGCAGTAAACAGCAGGCTGGCGGCCCACTGTAAGCGAAATGGTTGGCTTTTCCTGGATAATTGGGACCTCTTCTACGATAAAGGCACCTTGTATGCCAAGGATGGAGTGCACCTGTCGCTTCAGGGGGTGAAGGTTCTCACAGACTCCCTCGAGCGATCACTTAGCACCCTACAGGATTTTTTAGAGTAGGCGAGGGGGGAGGGCCTGTCATCAGTGCCTATGTATCGCAGACTGGGACTAGGGGGCGCAGGGGCGATCGAAAGGATGTAAGAAAGGACGGGCGAACGGGTTATTACACCAACAGTAGGAGTCTCAGGAACAAGATAGATCTACTGAAGGGGAAAGCATGTGTCGAGAAATTCGACATTATAGCTATCACGGAAACATGGGTGGATACTGCAAACAAAAACTTCATGTCGGATTTTTTTTTTTTTAACGTCTTGGCCTATTGCGCCGGCAGGCTTCTTCCCGGTGGATCCTGATGGTCGGTCCAAGGCTTCTTCTCGGTGGGTTCTGATGGTCGGCCCAGCCCGTTCTGGCGCAGTCGAATGTTTATAGTGGCGCCATCTTGCATTGGCTCATGCTGCCCTCCCGGAGCTCATCTTTAATCCTAGAATCTAGAGTCTGGGTTGATAGGTGGTCTTCTGGACAGCATGTGGATAGTTTTAAGCCACTCGGCGGCGGCTGAAAAATCCCAGCTTGGTGGCACCGGTCGGGGATTGAACCTCCTCCTGAACGCGGGGCCGTCTCGCTATCTGTTCAGCCACCGCCTATGAAATAGATGGTTATCAGATGTTTCACAAAGATAGAAAGGGAAGAAGGGGAGGGGGTTTACACTTTATGTTAAAGACACACCTAAATATTCCGCTAACAGCTCTGTTCAAACAAATGGCGACTCAGTATCAGTTTGGGTGGACGTCCACAAAGGGGAAGACAAACTAATTCTAGTTGTTCTTTACAGGCCACCCAACCTTAACAGGCAGGACACTGATATATTACTGCAAGAGGTAGGCAGGGCGAGCAGGAGCAAAAATTTCTGCATAATGGGGGATTTTAACTATAGGAATATAGATTAGGAAGGCGTGGTGGGTGATCTAGAATCTGAGGATTTTCTGAAAATAATACATGATAATTTTCTCAATCAGGCAGTAAATGAGCCCACCATAGGAAATAACATTTTAGACTTAGTCCTGACTAACAACGAGAATATGATCAGTGAGCTAGATGTTGGGGGAGAATTAGGTGGCAGTGATCACAAGGAAATTAGGTTTAAATTTGACTGGGCGGTGACCCATGAACTCAACCCTGTGTTGGTGCCTGACTTTAGAAAAGCTGATTATGAGGGGTTTAGAAGACACCTTGAGGAGGTAAATTGGGGAACCTTAGGGCTGGATGAGGGCCAGATCTCAGGGCTGGAGCCGGAAAGACAGGGGAGTCATGTAGAAATGACCTACAATAATTTAGTTAGAGTAATTGCAGAGGGTCAGAGATAGCATATCCCTTACCAAGCACGTAGGAAGGAAAATAACAACCCCAAATGGATGACCCGCAGACTCAAGCATGAGATAGGTTTAAAGAGAGGAATTTATAGGAAAATAAAGAACGGAGAGACCCACCTCAGGGGTAGGTATGTTGAGCTAACCAGGTTGGTGAAGAGGAACTCCCGCCTAGCAAAAAGAAGTTATGAAATTGGGGTAGCCAACGAGGCCAAGAGCGATCCCAAGGGCTTCTTCAAATTGTACAGAACGAAAACAAGGGACAAAATTGGACCGTTGAAAACAAACACAAGTGACCTCGTCGAGAATGGAGAAGATATGAGCCAAATGTTGAATGACTATTTCCTCTCAGTTTTCACGCAAGTAAATCTAACAACCATTCCGGAGAGAGTTCAGGTATATGAGGGCTAAGGGAACGACAAGTTGAGGGATGTGATCATCACTAGGCAAGTAGTCCAGGATGAGATTGGTAGGTTGAAGAAAAACAAATCGCCGGGCCCAGACGAAGTATTCCCAAGGGTGCTGAAAGAGTGCAAGGAGGTCCATTACCGATATCGATGTCGGTAAATTCTGGGTATGTGCCCAATCAATGGAAAGTAGCTAATGTGACGCCGATTTTCAAAAAGGGAGACAAGTCAGCCACCTCAAATTATCGCCCAATTAGCTTAACATCAGTTGTAGGAAAGATGATGGAGTCATTTATAGCCAGGAGCATACGGGACTATCTAGAAAAGCATAGTTTAATTCATGATTCACAGCATGGATTCGCAAAGGGTTGGTCTTGCTTTACTAACCTGTTGTCCTTCTACACTAAAGTAATCGAAGCGGTTGCCAAGATGAAAACTATGACACATTGTATTTAGATTTCAGTAAAGCGTTCGACAAAGTTCCCCATCACCGGCTATTGCTAAAATTACAGGCTCACGGCATAGATGGGAAAGTTTTGAACTGGATCAGGGCGTGCCTTAATGGTAGGAAGCAGAGAGTGCAAATTAATGGTAAAAAATCTGAATGGGGCAGTGTTACGAGTGGCGTCCCACAAGGGTCGGTGCTGGGTCCTCTGCTCTTTATTATTTACATCAATGACTTGGACACAAGAGTTAGTAGGGATGTCAGTAAGTTCGCAGATGATACCAAGATCGGTAGAGTAGTCCAATCAGACAGGGACGCTAGCGTTCTCCAGGATGAGCTTGACAGACTATATGATTGGGCGGGGAAGTGGCAGATGGAATTAAATGTCGGGAAGTGTAGCATTCTGAGTGTAGGTAGGAATAACCCCTCACACAATTACTCCTTAAATGGCACTCCTCTAAGTAGGTCTGGGCGTGAGAGAGACTTAGGAGTCCTAGTGAGCGCTGACCTCCGTCCTAGGGCTCAATGCATTCAGGCTAAAAATCGGGTAAACAGAGTACTTAGACTACGTGGTTTCATCTCAAGGAGCGTAAGCAATAGGAGCGCTGAAGTCATACTCAAACTTTACTTAGCACTAGTTGAACCTCATCTCGATTATGCAGTTCAGTTCTGGTCCCCCTACTATAGAAAGGATATCAAGATGTTAGAATCTGAACAGAGGAGGATGACAAAGATGATTCAGGGGGTGAGAAACTTGTCTTATGAAGACAGGCTGAAGCAGTTAAATCTACACTCGCTAGAAAGGCGAAGGTTGCGAGGAGAAATGATCGAGGTCTATAAATGGATGAAGGGCTTTAATAAAGGGGATGTCAATAAGATTTTGATAGTAAAAGAGCCAGGTAGGACGCGTAGCAATGGTTTCAAGTTAGACAAATTCAGGTTTAATAAAGACATAGGCAAGAATTACTTCACCAATAGAGTGGTGGACGAATGGAACAGGCTTGGGGCCATGTTGTGGGTGCCAATACCGTAGATACATTCATGAAGAGGTTAGATAAAGCCATGGATGGTGAGGTAGGGTGGGGTTGAGTGTACAGGAGCTGCCTTGTATAGGCCAACCGTCCTCTTGCAGACTCCTTACGTTCTTATGTTCTTATGTATATTAAGAAATAAAGACAAAATAGGATGAGAACAGTTAAATAATATGTGGGAATGAGAAATAATGAAAATAACCCGGTATTGAAAATTAATTATCTTCCTCGAGGAAAGAAAAGAAAATGTAGTGAAAAAGAAAATGTATTAAAAACTGGAGTTGCATCGCGCAGGAAAACAAAACAAAACAAAAAGAAACAGCGAAATAAGCCGGTATAGAGAAAAACTAATCCCATTACTTGACAAAAGAAAAATAAACATGTAAAATTAGAGTTGCCTGATTTTGGTGAAACCTAAAAATTGACTAAAAATAACTAGCTATAGAAAATCAATTATATTACTAGAGAAAAACCTATGAAAATGTAGTACAAAAATGAGTTTCATGACTTAGAACGGAACTACTACCACCAATACTAATACTACTGCTACTACTACTACTACTACTACTACTACTACTACTGCTCCTCCTCCTCCTCCTCCTCCTCCTCCTCCTTGTATAATTCCATGGTAAGACCGCACCTCGAGTATGCAGTACAGTTCTGGTCTCCTAATTGCAGAAAGGACATCGATTTATTGGAAAGGCCTCAACGACGCGCCACAAAGATGATTTCAACCTTAAAGGCTCAACCATACGAGGAACGAATCAAGCGACTTAATCTCTTTACATTGGAGAAAAGACGCCTGCGAGGGGATACGATTCAAGTCTTCAAGTACATAATCTGAAAAACTTCAATAACGTCGATTACTCCAAATTCTTTGAACTGCAAACCAACCTAAGAACTAGAAAAAACGGCTTACCCATTCAGTCGAGTCGATGTAACACAGACATCGGAAGGAGTTTCTTTTCAAACCGAGTCATTCGTCACTGGAACAATCTTCCTTCAGAAGTAGTAAATGCGAATACCATCAACTCCTTCAAATATAGAATCGACCGTCACTTCGCTGCGTCAGGAGTGAACTGAATATTGAGGTGCTTTCATCTGCTCCTCAATATCGAGGTGCTTTTCATCTGCTCCTCAATGTCGAGGTGCTTTCTTCTGCTCCCCAGGCCCCAAGTGGCTGTCGAGCAGATTAAATCACCAAAGCGGGCAACCTCGTAATGAGCCAATAGGCTTTCTGTTGCCTGCATTTCCATGTTTCAATGTTTCCTCCTAACTCACCGAAAACACGTCCAAGATTCCAAACTACAAAAGAGCCAATTTTAATCTCGCTCGTGAGCTGCTAACCCAGACAACTTGGGAGCCCATGAACCTCACTCCTTTGGGCGGCGCTGGAACGGCTTCAAGAACAAACTCCTGGAGGTAGAGAGAACAACTGTTCCCATGAAGACTAGAAGAACAAATAATGCCATAAGCCCACCATGGATGACTACCCAAGTTCGACGGGCGATTAATTAAAGAAGAGAAAATACAACTTGCTAAAGGAAAACACCACTGACGAGGCACG
The DNA here is from genome assembly GCF_024679095.1 of Eriocheir sinensis. NCBI lineage: Eukaryota > Metazoa > Arthropoda > Malacostraca > Decapoda > Varunidae > Eriocheir > Eriocheir sinensis. Next base: position 1,188,227 of record NW_026111598.1, read on the forward strand.
CGAACAGTACCATCAAAGCCTTAGAGCTTGCAGAACTCTCATTCACCAGCGTAAACGCGACTATGAAAAGCAAATTGCACGCGAAGCCAAGTCCAACCCGAAAAAGTTCTTCACTTATAATTATAAGAACCAAAAAGAAGACAAAAAGCAATATCGGTCCCCTAAAAGATGAAAGTGACGTACTAACACAGGACAGCAAACAAATGGTCGAGATCCTAAACAAAAACTTCGCGTCTGTGTTCACGGTCGAGAACACCCAGTCCGTACCCGAGAGCCCTACCCCGCCGATGGGAATCACATCCCTAGAAATTGGCACAACCTCGAGACAAACAAGTCCACCGGACCCGACGACTTGTCGCCCAGGCTGCTCAAGGAACTCAAGCAGCAAATCCTCAAGCCACTCACCGCCATCTACAATCTGTCACTACAACAAAACAAAGTCCCAAAAGACTGGAAACAAACGAACGTAACACCGATCTACAAAAAGGGAGACAAAAGCGTGGCTCTAAACTACAGACCAATCAGCTTGACCTCAGTGGCGGGAAAAATTCTCGAGAAGATCATCAGAGACAAACTCGTTAGGTTCCTTGAAGATAACAACATTATTTCCGATGCTCAGCACGGTTTCAAGAATAAGAGCTCATGCTTAACCAATTTATTGGAGTTCTTCCAAGCTATCTATGAAAACTGGGATAATCATATCCCCAGTGATGTTATATATCTAGACTATCAGAAAGCCTCTGACAAAGTGCCACACGAAAGACTCCTCAAGGAACTTAATTCGGCGGGGTTAGTCGACAATCTGACAGCGTGGATCAAAGACTGGCTCACTGAAAGAAAACAACGAGTTGTACTCAACGGACAGGCCTCCGAGTGGCTCCCGGTCACAAGTGGAGTGCTACAGGGGTCAGTGCTGGGACCCATACTCTTCATCATATATATCAACGACCTAGAACTAGGATTAAAATCCAATCTCTCAAAATTTGCCAACGACACAAAGGTGGGTGGGAAGGCCCTCACGACAGCAGACTGCGAAATTATCCAGAGGGACCTGGACCAGATCACTCGGGGGTCAGAAAAATGGCAGATGTCCTTCAACATTACCAAATATAAAGTAATGCATATCGGATCCAGAAACAGCAACCACACATACCACATGGGTGGCACTTTGCTGCATCGGGAGTGAACTGAACGTATCCAAGAGTAGGTACACAAGTGCTTTAATCCTTCCCTGCAAGCCACTCCTATGGCAAACGGATTGATTAAATCACTGAAAGCAGGCAGCCTAGTAAAGAACCAACAGGCTTTCTGCTGCCTGCTAGTCCATGTTTCCATGTTTCCTCCTCCTCCTCTTCCTCCTCCTCCTCCTCCTCCTCCTCCTACTACTACTACTACTACTACTACTACTACTACTACTTCTATAACGACTACGACTACGACTACGACTACAACCTCACCTATAGCTCTCTCTTTAAAAGCTATAGATGTAAAGAAACCAGAATAGAAGGAAAGGAAGGGAAAAGAAAGAAAGGAAGAAAAGGAAGACGAAGAAATATTCCCTTCCAAGCGTCGGCTCAAGCCCCGTGTCAAGGGTTCGTGCTGCCCAAACTTTGCCAAATTAGCTGGAATCGATCCCGTCATTCTTTTGTGCTCTCATGAAGTGGACGACTCACAAGACCCTGCGACCACCGCCACGACCACCTCGATCATTCCCACGACTCCGATTACGACTACAATTACGACTATTTCCACGACCATTGCGCGACCACCACGGAGACGATTATGACCATTTATGTTTTAGTTTGAAGAAGGTGAAATGAAGCTATCAATGTGTGTGTGTGTGTGTGTGTGTGTGTGTGTGTGTGTGTGTGTGTGTGTGTGTGTGTGTGTTGTGCAAGTCTGTTACCTACATTCATCTCTCTCTCTCTCTCTCTCTCTCTCTCTCTCTCTCTCTCTCTCTCTCTCTCTCTCTCTCTCTCTGCGGCAAAGAGACAGAAAGAGACAGAGAGACGGAGAGACAAAAAATTGATGTGAAAGCAGCCCTCGTCCTGACATAAAATCGGAAGCTTTCGTCAAGGAGCCCACGGACGAAACGGCAACAAGAAAAAGCAAAGAACTGCCAACTAACGCCACTCGGGGCTGGAAAAAAATGAGAAGGACCCAAAAAAGAAGCAAGCACAGATCTCTCCCATTCATTAGACGACTCGGAAGTCTCCTAATAGTGTTAAACAAAGACTCGCTGCGGTAGAGACGAGGCCAGCGCCGTGCGTGCGTCATATTAAACATTTCGGCGCCCAAACACAAATATTTGACAAGGCTTCCGTAGAAGTTTTAAGCATTTCCATTGGTAATTTGTGGCCCTGGTATAAGAGCTTAACCCTTCTTCTGTACCATGAACCTAGAAAAACACCCATTAGAACCCTGAGGGGGAAGTCTTGTGTGTTGAGGCTACGCTAAAGATGGAGTTGTTTGTTTAGTGAGTTCATTAGAGACGTGAAAACATACATAGTAATGGTTAGTGACGGGAAGTCTTGGTGTCTCTATTGGTGACGGTGTCGGTCAAATTTATACGCTTTTTCACTCTATAGCATAGTAAAAATAATGGAAAATAGCTTAGAATAGGGGAAATGTGGTACAACGGTCTAAAATAGGGTAACATAGGCTAAAATAGAGTAATAAATGGGGCTAAATTAAAGGAAAATAGTGTAAAATAGCATTAAATTTGGAAAATCGGGTAAAATAGGGTAGAATCAGATTAAATAGGGTAAAACAGGGTAATAAATGGGGCTAAAATAAGGGAACATCAGGGAAAACTAACTGAACACCTCTTGTTATATCGCACTACCAAACTGCTCTTGCCTGTGAATATAATAACTCGTGTTCGGGGTCCGCGCTGGCGTCCGCGGGTCCTGGGCCCATACTTATAAAGAAGTAAGGCGTTTGACTTATGTCTCGTCTCAGAGGTGAGTGTGCACCCTAGCTGGGGCTCCAGCCGCCACGGATAGTGGGGAAAGTAAAGTTGCCAACAACGGCGAGATCAGTTATCTCATATGAAAATTAATGGGTAAGATTCCTTAAAATGGTGAAAGTATTGAATAGAAGTACATCATATCCATAATAATAAGGTTTTGTATGACTATAGTGAGCGTTTGAATGTAAAACGATTTGATGAGGCACGCTGGCTGTCTGGCAACACCCGGTAATGTTTACATTTGAAGGTCGCTGCCTCAGATGAAGACCCAGGACTTATGCCCGCCTGGGACCAACTTTTGCTACTCGCCCAGCGTCTCAGATTAACACCCAGGATATAGGACTCAACAGCGCCGGTTTGGGCTCTTAAGACGAGCCTGAGACGAAGTGTTAGCTTTATAAGTATGGGTCCCCTAGTGCGTAGTTTTGAAAACATTGAGATTCACAAAGCTCGCGCAGTAATAACTACAAACTAATCGATGATGTCACGGGTTAGCGCGCGGATTTACAAACGGTTACCGCGCTCTGTGTGACGCTAAATTTGTTGTTAAATAACTACTGTCTCGGGGGTGTAGTAAACGCAAACAATATTATCATATTTACGTCTCCGCCTCCGCCAGTTCTTCTCCCCCGCGTAGTTGCTATCCATATACAGGGGCCTTGTCCGCCCTCGTATGGAGTATGCATCTCACGTGTGGGGGGGCTCCACCCACACAGCTCTTCTGGACAGAGTGGAGGCTAAGGCTCTTCGTCTCATCAGCTCTCCTCCTCCTACTGATAGTCTTCTACCTCTTAAATTCCGCCGCAATGTTGCCTCTCTTTCTATCTTCTATCGATATTTCCACGCTGACTGTTCTTCTGAACTTGCTAACTGCATGCCTCCCCCCCTCCCGCGGCCCCGCTGCACACGACTTTCTACTCATGCTCATCCCTATACTGTTTAAACCCCTTATGCAAGAGTTAACCAGCATCTTCACTCTTTCATTCCTCACGCTGGTAAACTTTGGAACAATTATCTTCCTTCATCTGTATTTCCTCCTGCCTACGACTTGAACTCTTTCAAGAGGAGGGTATCAGGAAACCTCTCCTCCCGAATCTAACCTTGCTTTTGCCCGCCTCTTCTGATTCTTTTATGGGAGCAGCGATTAGCGGGCTTTTTTCAATTATTGTTTTTTTTTGTGCCCTTGAGCTGCCTCCTTTGTTGTAAAAAAAGAAAAAAGAATCGCGTTTTTTAACTTGAAATATAACTTTGCGAGTAGAGGAAGCCCATTTCTTTATAAAATGATGAGATATACACCCTTTGAGAGGTATATGATAAGTGTGGGCGGTATGGCAACACCCGGCCGGTGGATTGCCAGACCTCCCTCCTCCTTCATCTTCCTGCCTCCTCATCCATTCATCCATCCATCTCTAGATTTGTCCCTCCGTGGAGGGACCATAGACCATTGTCGGGTGACTGCTAGCCCATGAGTTGGGCTGCAAATATGGCAATACAGTCTTAATTTTCCCTATTCCTTCCTTTCGTCCTTCGTTCTGTCTGTTATAAAAAAAAAAAGACAACGAAGGACGGAAGGAAGGAATAGGGAAAATTAAGACTGTCTTGCAGCCCAAAGCTGTCTCCACGGAGGGACAAATCTAGAGATGGATGGATGAATGGATGAGGAGGTAGGAAAGTAATATAATTGCGGTATAATAATATAACAATAATAGCATTACTCATGACATGCAGTCAACCTAGTAAATATATACATAGTTCCTAATGTTCATTTTGATATTTATCTACCTTTATTTTTTTTTATTTAAAATGGTAAATAACCAGACTGAAGAAAAAAAGTAGCAACATTTGCTGCTTGATCCCATGTAGCAACACTGCCGATGGGTTCTGTGGGCTGCGGGTGGGTCTGGAGGGGGGGAGGCGCCTGAATGTAAACAAAGCTGCTCCTGCGCCATCTGTTGCAACCGACATACACCACCACCCGCCCACGGTCTCCCATAGAGGCCCCCTCTCCTGTTCTATAGTCTCCTTGTACAAGGCTATATGGTTCCCAGCGCGTGGCGGCTATGTTCCGCGTCGCCAAGCCCTCCCCCCCTCCACTCCCTCCCCGCTCTCTGCTCTGAGGGAGCACAACACCCCGTGTGATTTGATTGGTCCACTCGCGGGCGACCCCGGCGTTGTGTTCTGACTTTAGCGTCACTTTTACTGCCTCCCTTTATGCGCAGACGAGCCGCCAGCAGCCATAAGTGACTGTTACTGTGTCCCCAGGGCACTGACGAGGGCCAGAGGAGGCCAGGGCCGGGGACTGAGGGGCATGGAGCGGGGCGCGGGGCGAGGGTGACCGACTGGTGTCGCCCGGCGGTGGGCAGGTCACCAGAGGCCACTTTGCGTCTTTATCTCTCACCCATTACTGTGCCGGTACTGGCGCCTGTCACACCGAGACGAGGTAATGTGAGCTTTAGGCCAATGGTGGCACCCCGCCGGGCAGCAGCAGAGGACGGGCAGGGCAGCGGAGGGCCGGGGCTGTGTGGCGGCGGTGGCGGAGGGCGGGGCGACTGCGCAGCGGCAGCCCGTGACGTAATGGCCGCTACGCTGTGCTTCATTCACGGGGATACACTAGCGTGGACGGCTTTCTTGTGGCTGCAGGCTTTTGGCACTCCTCCTAGTGGGTGTTGTGTTTTAAAAAAAAAACATCAGCATGAAGATGACGGAGGAGCGGTAAGCTTGTGAGAGCCCCTGGCATGGCGGGGCACTTGTGTTGCGGCCATTTTACAGTGCGAGGCGAAACAGCGTGATGGAGCCCCGCAGGGTGTGCACTGTGCAGTGCTCGCCGCGCCCCGGCGTCGCTCCGGCGATGGTCAGCTGACACGGGCATCTCGGAGTGTCCCGGGGCGTCCAGTGACTGTGTATGTTGATGGCGTGACACAGCTGCAGCCTTTGAACTCTAATGACACCTCGGGAGGCGACACACACACACACACACACACACACACTGTCCCCACCTCCGCCACACTCTTCTAAAAGGACGGAACAATAATAATAACAATAATAACAGTAATAACAGCCTTCAAAAAAGAAAATCCCAAACTCGGCGGCGACTCTGCCAGCCTGTACTTCTCCACCTCCGTAACTACCCCGCGCCCCGCCTCGCCGCTCTCTCCCGGCTAATATTTGAGCAGTTTCTGGATTCAACATCAACAAAGCTTTCGACGGCGGCGGGGGCAAAATGTGTAATTGTGTACACAGTTTCGAGCGGGCTATTTATCGGCCTACCTTTCCCTCACCCGTGAATGGCCGCGTCGATAGAGTGAAGGAAAAATCATTTTGACGGGGAAACGAAGAGAATAATAGTATTTAACTGTTGACTTCGGTGGTAGTGGTGGTGGCGGAGATAGGAAATGGTGGTTGTTTTTGGTGGTTGTGGTGATGGTATATAGTGAAAATAGGAAATGGTGGTGGTGTTGGTGGTGCTAATGGATTCATCACCACGCTAACACCAATCAGTCAAGAGCGTCCTACGTTAACTCAAGGAACCATATTTATAACACGGTGCAAATGAGTGATTATTTTCTTCTGCTCAAATCTTCTCAGGCGGTGCTTTTGTTTTAGGTCGAAGTAAATTATTTTACATTTGCGTTTATTTCCATCGTCTGAAGTATTCGAAAGTGTTTTTCACATTCACGGTGCAGAAGCCTCCTCAAACTATCATTATCACTACCCATAGAAGCACCCACAACCGCTATGAAAGCCTTATTAAATGTGAATGTTTGAGGATAAGGATCCAGAACATCTATTTTCAGCTACATTTTAAATTCACAACGCCTAAAGTCTTGTTGAACTGCCAAAAAGCTTTTGAAACTACCCACAACCTCTATGAAAGCCTTATCAAATCTGAATGCTTGAGAATATGAATCCACTGATTTTGCTCTACAAGCTAATTTCACAACGCCAAAAGTGATGGTGAGCCCAGCAACGCGCTAATCCGCTTAACAGCAACGTTAGCTTAACCTGTCCTACATTTGATGGTCTCCCGGTTGTTGTTGTTCTCTTGTCCTCTCTCTCTTCCCGCCTCGCTCTCGTGATTGCTCCAGTAAGGGGACACTGTACGAATCTTTAGATTTGCAGGCGTCACCCAGTCCCTCGCGATAAATGTCAGCTGGCCGCCCGCTGCCCCAGGAACCTTGTTAGGCGCCGCGCTCCTGCATTGTTTTGTTCTGCGTCTGGAATGTCCTCGTCCCCTCGTCTCTCTCTCTCTCTCTCTCTCTCTCTCTCTCTCTCTCTCTCTCTCTCTCTCTCTCTCTCTCTCTCTCTCTCTTAGTTTTAGGTCCGAGTTCACTAGCACTCCCAAATTCCTTTCACACTCTGATCTGCCTATCGCTGTGGAGTCTAAATATACCCGTGTAATGGGTTGCGTGTTCCTCCACTCAGCACGCTCCACTTGATGATGTTAAAATTCATCTGCCATGTCTCTGACCAAGCTGACAGTTTGTTGAGATCCTCCTGCAGCGCTCTAGCATCCTCCCCTGTCCTAATAGCGCGTCCTATTTTGGTGTCATCTGCAAATTTACCTATGTCACTAGTTATCCCATTGTTTATGTCACTGATGTAGATAATAAATAAAAGCCGGCCTAAAACTGAACCTTGAGGAACCCCACTGATAATATTACCCCATTCTGATTTTTTTACCGTTAATGGTAACCCTCTGTTTCCTGTCGCTAATCCACGCCCTAGTCCAATCATAAACATTCCCTCCTATTCCATGAGCCCTGACTTTATTTAACAGTCTCTGGTGAGGTACCTTATCGAAGGCCTTACTAAAATCAAGATAAACTACATCGTAACTCTCATCATTGTCAGCTGCCTCGTTGACTCTATTGTAAAAGGATAAAAGATTTGTGAGGCACGACTTCCCTTAATAAACCCATGCTGTGAGTCGTGAATTAAATTGTCTGTCAATATGGTCCCTAATACTATCAGCTATTATTAACTCAAGCATTTTACCTATAACTGGCGTCGAACTAATCGGCCTATAATTTCCATAGAAGATTTGTCTCCCTTCTTAAATATTGGAGTAACGTGCCTGCCTCCAGGAAACAGGCACCACCCCTGTGTCTAGTGACTTCCTGAAAACTTCTGTTAGCTGCCCACTAATTTCAGATTTATAATATGCAGGGTATTAAATGAATGTATAGTTTTTTCCTCTTTTCTACATAATTTCCATGCAGTTTTTTCATGCTGCATGGTTCTTTTACCTTTCCTGCCAGCTTTGGCTGGAGGGATGGGGGGGTGGGGAGGAGCCTTCGCCTTTGCTGTCCTTCATCTTCCACTTTTGATTAGATAGTTAGTGTAGCTTGTCACAAATTGCCTCTTAAAGACGACCAGGTCTGCTGTTGTTTATTCTTTCTTTGTGTTCTTTAGTGTTCTTCCTCCTCCTCCTCCTCCTCTGTCAGGACCCAGAAGACGAGGAAACAGAGGAGTGAGATATACAACTGTGTAAACATCTGACAGGACAAACACTAACAAAAAGGGTGACATATATATAAGTGTAAACATCTCAAGTACAAAAGAGGGGAAACAACGAGGGTAAAGGAAAACAGATACCCAGAGAGGAAAGGCAGGTATACAACTGTGTAAACATGTGACAGGACAAACACTAACAAAAAGGGTGACATATATATATATATATATATAAGTGTAAACATCTCAAGTACCAAAGAGGGGAAACAACGAGGGTAAAGGAAAACAGATACCCAGACTCAGATACAGAAAACAGATGCCCAGTGGGCGTGGTCAGAAAGTGTGAACAACCATTGAAAAAGACTCTGACCCGTGACGTCAGTCGTGGCGACATGTTATGAGCCAATAATTTAACAGAAAAATCACTGTGGGAGTGTCTTAAGACTGACTCACGAATAGCAGGAGAAGTAAAACAATACAACATAATGAGCGAGCAGATGGGTGTGACAGGAAGTATTGGCCATTGGTGATGTAGAAAATTAAGGGCGTGTCAAGGATGTAAGTCCGCCTAAAGCAAAGAAAAATGTGGCCTAGAAATCAGTGGTATGAGTAGACCGAGCTTGGTTCTCGCCTCAAGCAGACCTGCTACTCACTCAGCCGAGAATGGCTGTTGTGATCTTAATCGTGAGTAGAAATTCGAGAATCTAAGGGAAACCGACTGTATTGTCCTGGAGATTATAATGTAGGAGATGTGAAGTAGGATTGTGAGTGGGACAGGATTGTGATTATTTGTTTGCGATGTAAAGCAAAGTTAAACCACTGGGTGTGGTATTTGGTGCTTCCGTGACTTGTAGTAGATTATACTATAGGAATGTGTAGTAGGATTTTGTGAAGAGAGTACATAATGATTGTGATGTAAGCAGAGAGATACAAACCACTGCTTGTGGAACGACGAATGTTATTATTATTGGCAACAACTGAGCACATATTGTAGTATTATGTTTAAGACATGTCGTTTGTCATATGTTGCATCCATTGCTGAATATGCCAGTGTTATGATCGTCTGAGCAAAGAATATTGCGTAAGGCAATTACTTTCATTTAATTTTAAATAAATGTATATTTTCTTTTTCCCTTGTTTATCCCCGAACACCAGTCTCCAATAACAACTTAAGCCGGATCACGCTACCAGGGATACGAGACGGTGAGATCATTTATGGAGTAATTAATGAGTGATAAAAGAGTTGATTTAATACAAGAAAAGAAGGGTCTAAAACTGGCGGCAGCGGTATAGGGATAAATAGGGACATGTGCTTACAGTGCTTTTGTTTAATTTACTCTGACGAGAAAACGCCTCTTATTTTCATTAAGCTTTGCTCGTTTTAAGTGGCGGAAATAATAGTGACGATTTAATTATATAATTAATGGTTCTTCCGGAGGACATGGACTTTGACGATATGGTAATGGAAACTCTGGCCAACCACTGTTGTTCTGTAGTGCAATGGGTAGCACACGCGACTCAACCGAGAATTCATGAGTTCCTTCCCGGGCGGAGTGGAAAGGGATGGGCAGTCTCTCTCCACCCGCGCCGCGATCCATTCATCAGTGAGAGGGTGTCAGGTGACAGGCAGCGGCAGCGTCCTGCCTCTCAGGTTTGTTTGTTTTAGGATTGTTACCCCAGGATGGAGGGAAACACGGGGCTCTACGCCTCACAGGGTGGTGGTGTGCCGCGGCGGACATGCAGCCATAGAGTGACTTTATAAAGGCCTAACCCGCGTCCCACAGGTAGGAAGTGTAGAGTATGATCTAGAAAAAATGTGAAATACTAAGAAAAGTGTGAGCTATGGATAAAAAGTCAAGAAAAAAAAAATGAAGCATATGGACAATAGTGTGAAGTATTAAGATAAATGTGTGAAGTAAGAGAATCAGAGGAAGAGGAGGCCAGGGTAGTGCCCCCCTCAGTTATCTACTACAAATAACATTAAATAAACAAATGAAAATAAATAGATAAATATGCACACTTGCAGTGGAAAAAACGGAAAATGAGCGAATAACGAAGAAGGGAGTAACCTTTAATATAATAAGATGAAGGCTATAACGAACAAGGGAGTAACCTTTAATATAATAAGATGAAGGCTATAACGAACAAGGGAGTAACCTTTAATATAATAAGATGAAGGCTATAACGAACAGGGAGTAACCTTTAATATAATAAGATGAAGGCTATAACGAACAGGGAGTAACCTTTAATATAATAAGATGAAGGCTATAACGAACAGGGAGTAACCTTTAATATAATAAGATGAAGGCTATAACGAACAGGGAGTAACCTTTAATATAATAAGATGAAGGCTATAACGAACAAGGGAGTAACCTTTAATATAATAAGATGAAGGCTATAACGAACAAGGGAGTAACCTTTAATATAATAAGATGAAGGCTATAACGAACAGGGAGTAACCTTTAATATAATAAGATGAAGGCTATAACGAACAGGGAGTAACCTTTAATATAATAAGATGAAGGCTATAACGAACAAGGGATTTACCTTTAATATAATAAGATGAAGGCTATAACGAACAGGGAGTAACCTTTAATATAATAAGATGAAGGCTATAACGAACAAGGGAGTAACCTTTAATATAATAAGATGAAGGCTATAACGAACAAGGGAGTAACCTTTAATATAATAAGATGAAGGCTATAACGAACAAGGGAGTAACCTTTAATATAATAAGATGAAGGCTATAACGAACAAGGGAGTAACCTTTAATATAATAAGATGAAGGCTATAACGAACAAGGGAGTAACCTTTAATATAATAAGATGAAGGCTATAACGAACAGGGAGTAACCTTTAATATAATAAGATGAAGGCTATAACGAACAAGGCGTAACCCTTAAAATAATAACATGAAGGCAATAACGAACAAGGAGTAACCTTTAATATAATAAGATGAAGGCTATAACGAATGAGTAAACCGCCTCACATAAATATAAATAACGAAAGAAGGCTATAATTAACAAGAGTAACTTTGGTAGGCAGCTCGCAATAATCATGATAATACATATGCAAAAGTGGCAGCACTCCTAGAAACAGGAGCGTGTGTGAGTTTTTAACGGATGAATTTATTAAAGAATTAGGGCTCGCAGTAAATGAATGTGAAGCGAAACCCGTGAATATTGTCTCTGTGCAAAGATACCATATTGAAAATGACGATAAAAGACAAGTTAATATGGAAGGAAAAAGTAGTTTCCAAGACTTATTGATAACACGCGATGTAGATTTGCCGACTCATATTATGTTGAGTACTGATTTGTCGTGTAGCACGAGATTATTTTGAAAACATTGCAACTAAATGAGGAAAAAAAGAACGAAGCTTAAAACTGATAATAGAAGGGAAAACCATACAATTATGCCAGGAAAAATATGTCTTATATCTAGAGGTGAAGGATCTTAGCTAAATGTAGATGGAAATGAAGAAGGTCTCACTGAAAATAAGGCCGTACGTTGCCAAGCAGCGGAACCTTTGCAACTGCATGCATCTGTTGCAGGTTACATAACGCTAGTGACGCAACTACAGGCAAGTGAAGCTTTATTTGAGCCTTGTGTTAGTACTCCTCAGGCTAGAGTCTTGTGCTCAGGGATAGTTAAGTTAACCCCTTCATCTGACAATCAAAGATCTTATGTCACTGTGCCGTATTTGAATATTGAAAGTGAGTGTAAAGATAGATGATAATACAACGTTAGGATTTGTGAAGCCTGTCACTCATGAGCTATACGCTGATCTGCCACAAGTATCTAGTGTACAGACCGCTGACACAGCTAAAACAGACTTGAAGCCCGCAGAGCTTGAAGTAAGGAAGAAAAGCCTCTATCAAATTGTTGACGCTAAATTCCCAAGTGAAGAGAGAGAATCAGGTTTTAAAGTCCTTAATAGATAAATATATAACAGTGTTTTCCACAGAACAAGAACCATTAACAGTAACGCCCTATTTTTTAAGCACCATCAAGCAAAACACTGATGAAGTAGTGTACAGGCGTCCATATAACATTCATATCAGTTATCATGACAGAGTAAATAAACAACTTATATCGCTCCAGCAACAGGGTATGATCCGCCCTTCGCGATCACCCTGTAATGCCCCACTTATCCCAGTGCAAAAAAAAAAAAAGATGGAGTACTACGACTTTGTCTGGACTTCCGGGCACTTAATAAAACACTACGGGACGACCGGTACCCACTCCCTAATATAACTACCATACTCAATCAATTGGAAGATAGTAAGTTTTTTTTATGCCTAGACTTGAAACAGGGTTACCATCAAATCCCCCAAGATGAAATCAGCAGAGAGAAGACGGCATTTTCTTCTCCAGCAGGACATTGGGAATTTACTTCCCTCCCCTTTGGCCTTAAAACAGCCCCGTCCTGCTTCAAGAAAATAATAAACACTGTCCTTACAGGACTATTAAGCAACAAGGTTCAGGTGTACCTTGATGACATAATTATCCTGGGCGATATATTTTCTAATCACGCAGATAACTTAGAACAAATTCTGGATCGCTTAAAGGAAGCCAAACTGACTCTTAAGATGGAGAAGTGTAACTTTTTTAAGGACAAAGTAGATTACCTGGGCCATGCCATCCGCTCAGAGGGAATAAGACCTCAATCTAGCAAGCTGGAGGCCATACAAAACGTCCTGGCCCCCCAAACTGTTCATGATTTACAGTCATTTCTTGGATTGACTAATTATTATCGCAAATTTATTGCAAATTATTCACAAATTGTTGCTCCTTTTCTAAAGATTTACAAAGGGAAGAAAGGTACACTAAAAAAAAATAAAAATAAATAAATAAATAAATAAAATAAATAAATAAATAAATAAATAAAACTCCACTCATATGGACGGATGAAACAAAAATTGCGTTCTCAACCCTTAAGGATAGAATGCTTGGTACAGTCACTCTACGCATCCTACTACAATACTGGTGGAGTATTGCAATAACAGGATAATGATGATAAACTAAGACCTGTATCTTTTTTTGTGAGAAATTGAATACGGCAGAACAGCGGTACAGTATAGTTGAACGAGAGGCTTTAACTGTAATTTATGGGTTACACGTAAACCGCCCATTAATACTGGGTTACCCTGTTGAGATCCACACGGATCACAGACCTTTAGTCTGGTTGTTACAGGTAGCTAGTCCCAACGGCAGGATAGCTAGATGGCAGACTCTCATGAGTGAGTATGGTTTTACAATCAATCATTTGCCTGGCAAGGAAAATATAGTAGCAGATTTTTTTTTTCAAGGATGAAGGCTCACAGGACACTGAGATTGAATTAGAAGGACACGCGCGATAATGTTTGTGGATGGGGAACAACAAAAACCGTGGAACACGTGGATAATGAGGGGCAAGGTATTGCACTAGTGCAGAAAAAGAAACAGGCGCCGAAAAATGAGAAAATAAAATATATGATATGTATGGACCTGAATAGTGAGTGTATTGGCCACACACTTGACTGGAGTATTCAGGAGATTAGTGAGCTCCATGATGAGCAGCCAGCATATAAGTTTGCTAAAAGAAGGAAGCCCCATGAATGAAAATTGAGCAAAGACTCAGGGAAAAAAGGCATAATGTGAGATGCCGCCCCTGTTAGAGGTACAGGTGGAAAATGTGTTATATTGTGTTGAAGACGCCCCTGTTAGAGGTACAGGTGGAAAATGTGTTATATTGTGTTGAAGACGCCCCTGTTAGAGGTACAGGTGGAAAATGTGTTATATTGTGTTGAAGACGCCCCTGTTAGAGGTACAGGTGGAAAATGTGTTATATTGTGTTGAAGACGCCCCTGTTAGAGGTACAGGTGGAAATTATGTATATTGTGTTGAAGATGGGCATAATGTGAGATGCCGCCCCTGTTAGAGGTACAGGTGGAAATTATGTATATTGTGTTGAAGATGGGCATAATGTGAGATGCCGCCCCTGTCAGAGTTACAGGTGGAAATAAATGATGTGTTTTAGAGAGTCCGTACGGAGAAGCCACTAAGGTGGTGGTTCTACCCCCCAAGTATTTCCAAGGCGATAACTCTGGCTCATTCGTCGCCACTGCAGGGCACGGAGGAACCAAAGTTACGTTATGTCGGTGTAGAAAGTTCGCTTTCTGGCCTGGAATGAAACGGGATGTAGAGAATTATGTAAGGAAGTGCGTCATGGTAGTCGTTTTAAAAGTGAGTTGGGAACTTGCACCCTGCTCCTTGGCGGCAATATCCAGACGTCACCGCTCCTTTTGGAAGAATACACATGGACCTTGTGGGTCCCATGGGTGTATCGGACAATGGGGTTCGATACGTAATGCCCATAGTTGATGTTTTTAAAGGTATTTCATTACAGTACCCTTACGGAGCAGGGAAGCCCGCGAAATGGCAAGGGCGTTGTACGTAGATGTTGCTTGTGTACACGATGTTCCTCAGACAGTTGTTACAGGTCAAGGTTCAGAGTTCGTTAATTCCGTGATGCAGGAGATAAATTTGAAGCTACCTGTGCGACACGCGAATAACGGCTTACCATACAAATGGAAATGGAATAATAGAGCGCAAATTATACTGTTGTTAACATTTTGAGGAGAATGTTCTAGGAAATGTGTCCGTTTGGGATATAATGCTACTTATAGACATCTTGGCCTATAATGCTGCGTATTATCGCACCATAAAGGAGTCCCCATTTTATCGAGAGAGACAGAGAGAGAATTTTTAGAGATCCTCCTGTACCCTACACTATGTTAGAAAAAAATTCAGCAGCCCTGGTATGATATTTACTCCTATAAAGAGGAAATGGCTGCAATTGCAAGGAAAGTTTATGATATTTACTCCTATAAAGAGGAAATGGCTGCAATTGCAAGGAAAGTTTATGATATTTACTCCTATAAAGAGGAAATGGCTGCAATTGCAAGGAAAGTTTATGATATTTACTCCTATAAAGAGGAAATGGCTGCAATTGCAAGGAAAGTTTATGATATTGACTCCTATAAAGAGGAAATGGCTGCAATTGCAAGGAAAGTTTATGATATTGACTCCTATGAAGAGGAAATGGCTGCAATTGCAAATAAAGTTTATGATAGATGCCAGGTTTACATTGAAAAAGGTAGAGAAGAAATAGAAAAGAAATACAAAGCTACAAAATCAAAACTATCAACGTTGGAGACAGTGTTCCTCAAATGAGACCACAAAGAAAAGTAAATAAAAAGTTGTAACCTATTTTTGATGGACCCTACAGGGTAATAGAGAAGATCAGTGATAATATGGTAAAAATTAGGAACCTCAGGACTAGTAAGGTTTCAACGGCCCCCACAGACAGAGTAAAAGTTCTTCATGAAGATTGCATCGACGTGCAGCAATGTCCAACGATTAGGCGAGCATACCCTTTAAATCCGGAGACAGACACTGATCTATTCTTTGCATTGCTCAACCCTGAAATCGCTGAGAAAACTTCTACCGAAAATAATGACTCGTAGCGGAGAGGTGACTGCTACTCATGACACATTAAATAATGTTCGTTCTACAACAGCAATAAACAGCTGATGCACAGGCCCTACCTTCTCAGGTTACTCCCAAACTTTCAAAACCACCTCGGCATAGATAAAGCCTTCGCTCTTCGACGGTACAAGAGTTGCCTAATGTAATGTCAAAACTAATACGATATAGAACAGGAATAATGCATAAGGATGAAAATGCAATAATTGAGCGGAAATATGACGAAATAAACCACAGATTGATTTGACTCTTTCGGTGTACGACTCAATGACACAACAGGAGTCCCCAACACGTGCTGGCCAAAGTTTCACACCAACATACTATCTATATTATAGTCCTCACAGATAGAGACTATAGTACCATTTATCCTTACAGAAGATGTTTTGGCTGCATTATATAAAGCACGGATTTTAACTGCTTCGTTACTTGAAATGTTATTCAAATGTCACCTGAGTATCCAGCTGTAAAAGCAATAAAATACACACTCTTTAATTTTGAAAACGAATTCAGTTCATTGTTGCATCATCTCAGAAAAGTTTTAGGCTATGAGATGACTACTATTCAAAACAAGCTGCATGCTTCTATGAATTATATAAAAAAAAAAATTTAAAAAAACGGGAAATAATTTTTTTGAGGATCCTTGTCTAATAACCTATTTGGTACCGCGACCCAGGCTCAAGTTGATGCTATTCATGAAAAAATAGAGGACTAGAGTCATTAACTGTGAAAGATTTTATACAGTTAAATGTTTATTATGGAAAACTCAACATCATTAAGTAATATGCATGTCATGCAATCTGCCTTTAACAGGCTATATTCAGCTGTAGATGTATTGAACCAAGTTGTGCGCCATTTTACTATAGACTATGGCATTAGGAAGAGAAAAAAGCTCCAACAAGAATTGTTATATTTTGACTTAGCATTGAGAAACATAAGACCAGGTATACAAGATTTATATTTGAGTCTGCAGGCTCCCCTGCAAACATACATAACTCCAACCATTATGTGAAACAAACAGTTGTTCAGTACATTAAAGGAAGCCTAGGCTCGGCCTCCAGGTCTTTTGTGCCTTGCAGTTCTTGATTTTTTAGCTCTATATAGGGATGTAATAACTGTCCTCCAGGACAACGGCTTTGCACGATTCTCGTAATTTCTATTTCACCAAACCTTTGCGAGGAGATCCGATTGACACCTTTGATGTCTTTCGAATCGACTCCCTTCCATTTTCTGTGCAGAATAGCACTTACTTTCTTATGTATAGTGTTGCTTCAAGATGTATTGCCTTCAGTGAGAATAGGAAAATATATTTTATGCTTTCTAGTATAAAACACTGTAACAAGAATAACCATATGTTAGTTTGTCCTCCCACAGGCCCCGTCCATGAGGCTAGTAACGCAGCCTCTTGTGAATCGGCTGCTTTCTTGAAACATGAGTCAGTGATCAACCTCTGCCACACAATAGTCTTGAAAACATTTCCCCCTATGTTTATAAAAGGTCCTGGCTACTGGACCTGTTCACTTGCCTCCCCATCACTCTGACACTCACATGCCCTATACCATCCTGTAAACAGACATACTGTCAGCCTGACGGATAATGGGATATTGATGCTTCGGCAAGGTTCTCTTCGCAGTGCTGAGTCCATCCCCCTACAGGAGCTAACAGCTGGCTTGCAGCCCCTAAATTATGTGGTCGAGCCGGATCAGCCTTTTCAACCCGCAATCCATTGGTGGATTGTCTTCGCCATTGTCGTGATCCTGGTTCTTCTGCTGGTGACGTCTGCCGTGGGGTATTCCTATGTCCTACGCTACGCACGACGCCGCCTAATTCCAGACTCGAACCAACTGCAGACATTGCAAGGCGTATCTTCTCCACCAACACCTGTGAGATCTCAGGGGCGAGATCTTCCGGAAGGGAAGTATGTCAGGACCCAGAAGACGAGGAAACAGGAGTGAGATATACAACTGTGTAAACATCTGACAGGACAAACACTAACAAAAAGGGTGACATATATATAAGTGTAAAACATCTCAAGTACAAAAGAGGGGAAACAACGAGGGTAAAGGAAAACAGATACCCAGAGAGGAAAGGCAGGTATACAACTGTGTAAACATGTGACAGGACAAACACTAACAAAAAGGGTGACATATATATATAAGTGTAAACATCTCAAGTACCAAAGAGGGGAAACAACGAGGGTAAAGGAAAACAGATACCCAGACTCAGATACAGAAAACAGATGCCCAGTGGGCGTGGTCAGAAAGTGTGAACAACCATTGAAAAAGACTCTGACCCGTGACGTCAGTCGTGGCGACATGTTATGAGCCAATAATTTAACAGAAAAATCACTGAGGGAGTGTCTTAAGACTGACTCACGAATAGCAGGAGAAGTAAAACAATACAACATAATGAGCGAGCAGATGGGTGTGACAGGAAGTATTGGCCATTGGTGATGTAGAAAATTAAGGGCGTGTCAAGGATGTAAGTCCGCCTAAAGCAAAGAAAAATGTGGCCTAGAAATCAGTGGTATGAGTAGACCGAGCTTGGTTCTCGCCTCAAGCAGACCTGCTACTCACTCAGCCGAGGATGGCTGTTGTGATCTTAATCGTGAGTAGAAATTCGAGAATCTAAGGGAAACCGACTGTATTGTCCTGGAGATTATAATGTAGGAGATGTGAAGTAGGATTGTGAGTGGGACAGGATTGTGATTATTTGTTTGCGATGTAAAACAAAGTTAAACCACTGGGTGTGGTATTTGGTGCTTCCGTGACTTGTAGTAGATTATACTATAGGAATGTGTAGTAGGATTTTGTGAAGAGAGTACATAATGATTGTGATGTAAGCAGAGAGATACAAACCACTGCTTGTGGAACGACGAATGTTATTATTATTGGCAACAACTGAGCACATATTGTAGTATTATGTTTAAGACATGTCGTTTGTCATATGTTGCATCCATTGCTGAATATGCCAGTGTTATGATCGTCTGAGCAAAGAATATTGCGTAAGGCAATTACTTTCATTTAATTTTAAATAAATGTATATTTTCTTTTTCCCTTGTTTATCCCCGAACACCAGTCTCCAATAACAACTTAAGCCGGATCACGCTACCAGGGATACGAGACGGTGAGATCATTTATGGAGTAATTAATGAGTGATAAAAGAGTTGATTTAATACAAGAAAAGAAGGGTCTAACGGCGGAATTTTCAGTGAAGCTCTTCCCTCTTCGTCGAAGCGTCGCTTAGAGAGTGTGTTTCCGTGAAGAGATATTTTCAAACCCTAGTTTCTCTTCCCCCTTCGAAACAATCTTTCCGTGTAGTGTTGGTACTACTGCAAATCAAACAAACGTTGAAAACCGAAACATTAATGCATTTTAGGTACATTTCTATAATGGAAAATATTGTGTGGCAAGTACTTATGTAAGCAGTGCTTGATACAGTGACATACACTATATATAGCAGAAAATTTACATTGATGGGTTTAATTGGTTGGTATCTGTGGCTATGTTTGCTTCGCTCTGATATCGTCCCGTTACCTGTGGGCGGAGCTTAGGAGACCTCGTTAGAATAAACTGCTTTTATTTTCTTTATTTTCCTCCTGTTCCATGAGATCTCTTTCTCCCTTCGTTATTTCTCCCTTATAAATATTTTTAACTAGCTTTAGAGCTCCTATCAGTGGGTGGAAAATGGTATCATCTATATTGCTGAGCTTTGCTAAGCTCCACTCACAGATGACGTCACGAGTTTGGAGATTGGCTGTGGGAAGCCCAGCACGGAGTACCACATAGCACCACATATTCATACAGACTTGTGAAACATTCGCCCGGAGGCCGAAGCCTACCTGTCAGTCCGTCACTTTTAAATTTGTCCCAGCACTCTTCATGCTTATGGTTTGAAGTGCACGCCCTACAAACGCTTAAAAAGGAGAACTGTTGTGAATAGTTGAGTCTGAAGGGCGGGGCATGCTGGCTTGGAGGTGCGTTCCAGTGTTGGCTTAAATTATCATGGGAACCGTGAAGTCTTGAATAAACAGAAAAAATAATGTTTCTCGCATTGTATGACTTTTTATATAAGGCCTAGAAAATTTTAATTGTTCTTATACCCAATTAATAATACAGCAACATGGAAAAATGTTGTAATAAAACATTAAATGTGCGAAGATATTGGCGAAGAAATGGCCCTCACCTCCTCTTCGTCAAGAGAGGAAATTAGTTCGTTTCCTTCCCTCTCGCCGCTTCGCGCGCTGCATCAAAGACACTCCTCGTCACTGAGCATACCGTTTGGTCCACGAAGCCTGGTTTCCTCGCGGGAAGGGGGAAGAGATTCACTGAGAATACGGCCGTAAAACCTCCCCCTCCTCCTCTTCCTCTTCTTCCTCATTTGAGCGTCTGCAAACTCTTTTTAAATTCCATTTCTCTCTCTCTCTCTCTCTCTCTCTCTCTCTCTCTCTCTCTATCTCTCTCTCTCTCTCTCTCTCTCTCTCTCTCTCTCTCTCTCTCTCTCTCTCTCTCTCTCTCTCTCTCTCTCTCTCTCTCTCTCTCACACCAAAGATGTTCACCAGAGAGAGAGAGAGAGAGAGAGAGAGAGAGAGAGAGAGAGAGAGAGAGAGAGAGAGAGAGAGAGAGAGAGAGCAATAACCTGTCGTAATGAGATAGCGAAGTTAGAATTTGTGCCATTTCTTTAAAATCACTTCCAACAATGTCAAACACCACCATTGATTGTTTTTATTCTTGTCTTCTTTCTTTTCACCATCTCTAATTTTCTCTTCTTCATCTTTTTGTTCTAATTTTTGTTGATATTGTTTTTGTTGTGTTCTCTTACTCGCTCTTTCCTCCTGCTCCTCCTCCTCCTCTTCCTTTCTCAGCTCTACAGCACGACTGTTGTTGGGGTCTAAATCTACGTATGTACTTCTTTCTGCGGGAACTCACCCTGGACGATTCTGGGCATATTCCTCCTACTCATCCCCCCTCTGACTCCTTTATGCCTGTTATTAAGATTCTTCCAAATGATGTTTTCTTTGCCCTTTCTGGCCTCAACTCTCAGAATGCTTGTGGACCTGATGGAGTGCCTCATAATGTCCTTAAAAACTGTGCTTCCGTGCTGACACCCTGCCCGGTCAAACTCTTTCGTCTCTGCCTATCAACATCTGTCTTTCCTTCCTGCTGGAAGTATGCCTTTGTACAGCCTGTGCCTAAGAAGGGTGACCGTTCCAATCCTTCAAACTACCGCCCTATAGCTTTACTTTCCTGTCTATCTAAAACTTTTGAATCAATCCTTAACCGGAAGACTCAAACGCACCTTTCCACTTCTAACCTTCTATCTGATCGCCAGTATGGATTCCGCAAGGGGCGTTCTACTGGCGTTCTTCTTGCTCTCTTAACTGACTCTTGGTCATCCTCTCTTAGCCGTTTCGGTGAAACTTTTTCTGTTGCGCTAGACATATCGAAAGCCTTCGATAGAGTCTGGCACCAGTCTTTGCTTTCTAAACTGCCCTCTTTCGGATTCCATCCCTCTCTCTGTTCCTTTATCTCCAGTTTCCTTTCCGGGCGTTCTATCTCTGCGGTGGTAGACGGTCGCTGCTCTTCCCTTAAACCTATCAACAGTGGTGTTCCACAGGGCTCTGTCCTATCACCCACTCTCTTCCTGTTATTCATCAATGATCTTCTTTCCATAACAAACTGTCCGGTCCACTCGTACGCCGACGACTCCACTCTGCATTATTCAACTTCTTTCAATAGAAGACCCTCTCAACAGGAAGTACACGACTCCAGACTGGAGGCTGCAGAACGCTTAACCTCAGACTTTGCTATCATTTCCGATTGGGGCAGAAGGAACCTTGTGTCCTTCAATGCCTCAAAAACTCAATTTCTCCACCTATCAACTCGACACAATCTTCCAAACACCTATCCCCTATTCTTCGACAACACTCAGCTGTCACCTTCCTCAACACTAAACATCTTCGGTCTATCCTTAACTCAAAATCTCAACTGGAAACTTCATATCTCCCCTCTCGCTAAATCAGCTTCCTCGAGGTTGGGTGTCCTGTATCGTCTCCGCCAGTTCTTTTTCCCTGCGCAGTTGCTATCCATATACAGGGGCCTTTTCCGCCTTCGTATGGAGTATGCATCTCACGTGTGGGGGGCTCCACTCACACAGCTCTTCTGGACAGAGTGCATGGAGTCTAAGGCTCTTCGTCTCTTCAGCTCTCCTCCTCCTACTGATAGTCTTCTACCTCTTAAATTCCGCCGCGATGTTGTCTCTCTTTCTATCTTTTATCGATATTTCCACGCTGACTGCTCTTCTGAACTTGCTAACTGCATGCCTCCTCCCCTCCCGCGGCCCCGCTGCACTCGACTTTCTACTCATGCTCATCCCTATACTGTCCAAACCCCTTATGCAAGAGTTAACCAGCATCTTCACTCTTTCATCCCTCACGCTGGTAAACTCTGGAACAATCTTCCTTCATCTGTATTTCCTGCCTACGACTTGAACTGTTTCAAGAGGAGGTATCAGGACACCTCTCCTCCTGTATTTGATCTTCCTTTCAGCCACCTCTTTTGTTTCTTTTAGGAGCAGCGAGTAGCGGGCTTTTTTTTTTAATTGTTTTATTTTTGTGTGTGCCCTCGAGCTGCCCCCTTTGTTTTAAAAAAAAAATAAATAAATAAAAAAAAAAAAAAAAAATATATATATATATATATATATATATATATATATATATATATATATATATATATATATATATATATATATATATATATTATATATATACACACACACACTCACACACACATATATATATATATATATATATATATATATATATATATATATATATATATATATATATATATATATATATATATATATATATAGATAGATAGATAGATAGATAGATAGATAGATAGATAGATAGATAGATAGATAGATAGATAGATAGATAGATAGATAGATAGATAGATATAGATAGATATAGATATATATATATAGATAGATAGATAGATAGATAGATAGATATAGATATACCTGGGTAGGGGGGTTCAAAATTATATTCCGCCCCGGATACCAAATACTCTAGGAACACCTCTGGGAACACCACTGTTAATAGGTTTAGGGGAAGAACAGTGACCGTCTACCACAGCAGAAATAGAACGGTCAGACAGGAAACTGGAGATAAAGGTACAGAGAGAAGGATAGAAACCGCATGAGGGTAGTTTGGAAAGCAAAGATTTGTGCCAGACCTATCAAAAGCTTTTGATATGTCCAGCGCAATAGCAAAGATTTCACCGAAACGGGTAAGAGAGGATGACCAAGAGTCAGTTAGGAAGGTAAAGAGATCATCAGTAGAACGCCCCTTGCGGAACCCATACTGGCGATCAGATAGAAGGTCAGAAGTTGAAAGGTGCTTTTGAATCTTCCGGTTAAGGATTGATTCAAAAGCTTTAGATAGACAAGAAAGTAAATCTATGGGGCGGTAGTTTGAGTTATTGGAACGGTCACCCTTCTTAGGCACAGGCTGTACCAAGGCATACTCCCAGGAAAGGTAGATATTGACAGGCAGAGGCGAAAGAGTTTGACCAGGCAGGGTGTCAGCACGGAAGCACAGTATCTATCCAATTCTGACCTTCTCTCTGATCGCCAGGATGGGTTCCGCAAGGGGCTGTCTGACTGACTCTTGATCATTCTCTCTAAGCCGTTTCGGTGAAACTTTTGCTGTTGCCTTAGACATCTCTTAGATATCTATCCAAGTCTGACCTTCTCCCTGATCGCCAGTATGGGTTCCGCAAGGGCCTTCCTGACTGACGCTTGGTCATTCTCACTAAGCCGTTTCGGTGAAACTTTTGCTGTTGTCTTAGACATCTCGAAAGTTTTTGACAGAGTATGGCACAAATCTTTGTTTTCTAAACTACCCTCCTACGGATTCCTTCCAGCCGATCTATCGCTGCTGTGGCAGACGGTTACTGTTCTATCCGTAAACCTATCAACAGTTGTGTCCCGCAGGGCTCTGTCCTGTCTCCCTCCCTCTTTCAGTTGTTCATTAACGATCTTCTTTTCAACACAAACTGTCCTATTCATTCGTACGCCAATGAGCCCACTCTGCACTACTCAACACCTTTTGACAAAATACCCTCCCAACGGGAAGTATGGGAGTTTCGGCTGGAGGCTGCAGAACGTTTAATCTCAGACCCTGCTATCCTTTCTGAATGGGGAAGGACGAACCTTGTGTCCTTCAATGCCTGAAAACTCAGTTTCTTCACCTATCAACTCGATACAAGCTTCCAAACACCTATCCCTATTTTTTGACAACACTCAGCTGCCACCGACTTCTATACTTAACATCTTCGGTCTGTCCTTAACTCAAAATCTTAATTGGAAACTTCATAATATTATCTCATCTCTTGCTAAATCAGCTTCCTCGATGTCAGGTCCCTGCACCCTCTCCGCCAGTTCTTTTCCCCCTCACAAATGTTGTCAATATACAAGGGCCTTGTCCGCCCTCGCATGTAGTATGCATTTCATATGTTAGGGGCTCGACACACATCTCTATTTGACAGAGTCAAGTCTAAGGCTGTTTATCTCATCAAATCCCGTCCTCTTGCGAGCAGTCTTTTGCCTCTTAACTTTCGCGACAATGTTGCATCATCTAGGAAATTAGGAGAAAAACATTGCCAAAACAGCTTGGGTGCCGTGGCTTCACGCACGAGGAACTGTTTTGTGGCTAATTCACGCCGAGTTGGTAAAGAGCAAGAGGACCTTGCCAAGGAGAGTCTAGTCCGCTGTGCGTTTAGTATAGCCAGACGACACGTTCAAAGAAATATGGACTTATTGCGTCCACCCCCAAAGACATTAGAGTTTCCTCAGACACAGCCTCCTAGTCTCCGAAAACTCTCCTAATGTACACCTGAAACGTATTAGAGGTAGATGGATAGAGAAAGAGAGATAGCGAAAATGAGAACATAAGAACATAAGGAGTCTGTAAGGCCGATGGCCTTATTAAAGGCAGCTCCTGTTAACCTAACCACACACAACCTCACCATCCATGAACATAATTATCTGGCCTTTGCTTGCAGGTATGCTGCCCACACCCTTCCCTGTGAACCCAGTGCTGGCTTGGTGTTTAATGTGCCATGTAACTGTTATCCTCACACGCTTTTCTCGCCTCCACCACCGTGTTCCCGACGAGCCGCTTAGTGGAACCTTTGTGTGCTGACCACCGCCTGCTGGGGGCCTTGCGTGCTGACTTCCCGCCACTGGGAGCCGGTCTTGAAGGCGAGCGTGTGGCGGGCGTGGTCCAGCACGGCGCCGTACTTGCACAGGAGGGAGACGCCCATGACGAAGTCATAGTCGTTGGAGGCCACCTCCTCCAGCGGCGCGGCGTTCACGCGGCAGCCGTCGCCCAAGTCCAGCACGACGCGCTTGGGCAGCCTGCGGCCTTTCCTGCTGGCGAGGAGTAGCTTGCGGCGCCTTTCAGACACGTGGAAGCCTTGGGCGCCGGTGTCCAGCAGCACCGTCATGGGCCTAGCCCACGCCGCGCCGCCCTCCCGCCGCACCCAGAGGACGTCAGGCTCCACGGAGCGCTCCGTTTTCCTCGGCCTCCGCCGCAGCTGCTGCGGGCGGCAGACGAAGAGGTCGCTGCCGTCAGGCCGAAACACCTGCACCATGCGGCCGCGCCGCAGGTGGTGGGCGTCCAGCACGACCTCGTCTGCGTCGTACATGTCCTCCAGCCACGCCGGGAACACAGTGGCGGGGACGACCATCTCCACGCCACCCCCCAGACTAATGGGGACGGCCTTCAGCTCTATGACGTCCAACACCCGCGAGCCGATCCAGAGAAGGATCTCCTGCTTGGCGGTGGGCTCCGTGCCGGTGATCAGCCCCAGCCTCTTGGCCATGGTGTGGAAGAGGAAGGTGACCTGGGCCCCGGAGTCCAGCTGGACGAGGCACGCGTGGCCGTTCACCGAGCCCAGCACACGGTTGTGGTCATCCACGTGAAGACACGGGTGGCTGCCGAGCCGCCGTCTCTTCCTGGCGGGAACCGACGGCGGCTCCAGCACCAGCCCCACCGCCTCGCCCTTGCCGGGGCTGCGCGGCCGCTTGTTCGAAACCCGATGCACTGGCGGGGGAGTCATCTCAGTGTGTTGTGAAGAAGAGTGAATATGTAAAAAGAAAAGATGATGTTGTTGAAGAAGAACAGGAGGAAAGAGAAGGAGAAGGAGGAGGAGGAGGAAACGATGAAGAAGAGAGGATAAGTAGAAGAAAATGATGATGTTGATGAAAGAGAGCAAGAAGAAAGAGAAAAAGAAGAAGAAAAAGGAGGAGGAGGAGGAGGAAAAGATGAAGAATAAGTAGTTATATACTATGCATACTACAATGATGTATAACAATGAGTTCCTTTAGGGGATATGCATAAACTAGTACGATAATAATTAGAAATCAAGTGATACTTCAACAATATATAGCCAGTGCCGGTACCTCAGGTGATGATGTTATGTGCTGTTCAACCTGTCTGAGTCTACTTGATGATTCATGTATGATGTACCGGGTGTGATAGGAATTGTAACAACTGGTTTTGCTCTACATCAATGTATCTCGGCCTACCAGACCAGCTTGTAGCCAGTATTAAGCAATATGGTGGTGACGCTATTGCTTATATTTGTACTGAATGCCGTTCCTCCAGTCGTAGTAGTGGTACTAGTAGCCGAGATTACTCTGCCTTCAAACAACTGCCACAAACAGTGCAATGTCCTTGGTGGCCGATCGTGTTAAGGCGTCACATTCCCCTACGATGGTGGCGGGCTGTACCCGCCCCCTGCCCGGCCTTGGGATGTAGTTTCTATTGACTTGCTACAGCTTCCCGCCAGCCACCAGGGCTCTAGGTACCTCTTAGTTTGTGTAGATCACTTGTCTCGGTACGTTGTTTTAACCCCAGTGCAAGATAAATCTGCTAAGTCCATTGCTCATGCCCTGATTACTCATCTCATTTGTCCGTATTCCACACCTAGAGTGTTGTTAAATGATAATGGAACCGAGTTTCGAAATCAACTTTTAGCAGAAATATGCAAACAGTTTGCCATTACACAATCTTTTACAGTCAGTTATCACCCAGCCAGCAACGGCCTTGTTGAGCGCGCGAATAGGAAGATTTTAGATGTCTTGCGCCCGGTCGTTAGCGGACTTCAGCATACATAGGAGGACTGGCTAGCATATGTTGCAGCAAGCATAAACAGCAGTGTTTGTGAGTCAACGGGACGATCTCCCCACTACATAATTTTTGGGGTTGAGAAGAGACTCCCGTATGACCTGCTTGGTAGTTCTCATTCACCTGTATATAATGTAGATGATTATTCTAAGGTTCAACTCAAGGTTTTCACAGATATTCATAGAGAAGTCAGAAAGAGACTACAGGCTACATCTGAGGCTATGTGCTTGCAGCAACACAAGCGTGCCGCCCCTGTTTCCTTGAAAGTGGGTGACTTTGTTATGATTCGAGTCCCAGATACATTCAAAGTTGTACAGTAAATTCGTGGGCCCACGCCAGATAGTTAGGCAACTAGGTGGTCACAAATTTGAGCTTTATGATCTCAATTTTAATTCATATGAAATTGTGCATAGTGATCGCCTCAAAAAGACAGACGCCCAGCCTGAGGTCATCGATTCGACTTTAGTTGAACCAGCGAGAACCGCCTGTTTGCCTCAGCCGGACGATGCTTTGTCTATCTTTCCAACACACGACTATAACCTGCGTCCTCGCAATTACTAATTTATTTGGTTCCTGAGCTTTTGCCTGCATCTTTTTCATGCGAGAGGGGAGTGCTTGAGTAATACTTTTCACTCTTACTCACTATTTGCTGAGTTGATGTAGGGCAGTCAGTCTCCTTAGTTGTTGGGACCGTAATAGTCGAGGGTGTAGACTACCATAGGGATAGGTACTTTTAACCTTGAACCTCATGTGCTTCTGCTTGAAACAGACATTTTTCTCTGCAAAGACAGACTTAACCACACTTGGGCAGATGCTGTCCCTAACTTTTATTGTACCCAGCATGTGAATACCTTTCAGCTTTGGAAGTACGCAGACAAGTCTTACTCACTTACCTTTTCCTTGACATACCACTGTTAAAAATTACGGGAATTATTTTTGACATCACTGATGTCAGTCATCCACGTTCGTTCCGGTCGGAGGATAGGAGGAAATTTGTCTTTTGAATTTGATGTTTATTAATGCTGGAATTACTTTAACTATTTATGCTGAATTTATATATTTCAGTGAGATTTGTTACAACGGTGATTTCACCACTTGGTGACAGGATTTTCTTTTATAGTGCTGTAGACCTGAAAAACGGAGTATCAGGAGTTAGTGGTGCTAACCCAGTCAGATGCTTCTAAAGCTCTAGAGAGTTGTCTCTATCATCGCTTCGTCCCTAAATCATTTTTCCACAGGAGGTTCTCCGGATTTCACTACTTCTTTTTCACACTACCAGTGTTTGTGACAGTGGTCTGTCCTGAAGATTCAACTTATAGAGAGGTTGCAGGTCACCTGGCGGTACGGGTGTCTTGCTCCCTACGTTCTGTCAATTTGACGACCTTTCCGGAGAAGCTCCATCATGGATTTGCGGCCACAAATGCCATCCCAATCTATCCTATTAACAGTTTAGTGAATCTCACCTTTTCTAGGATGAAGTATGTGACAAATAGCCTTTCCGAGCTAACCTTTTCAAATTTCTCGGAATTGGAGTCAGCTGTCCATGACTCTCTACCGGTTTACCTTGCCCCATATGTACATTACCCATCACTGATCTTGCCGGTGGTTCTTTTTTATCATCATTTTCATCCCCCTGTTCTGCCTTGTTAAGCGGGCTCTGACTTTGTACAACCATCTTCAGGCAAGAGTTGCCCCACCGCGCTGAGTTCGTACGCATTGTGACTCGAAGATTCAGTTTGTATCAAATCTTCTTCAAGGATTTTTTTTTTCCTTTTCTTATTACTATTCCAAATAGCTCCGTTACCATGTATCCTAATGACAATTTGGTCAATTTATTTTTCTAGGATGTATCTTGTAAATAACTATTCGAGCTATTATTTTGTTTTCTGGGACTAGTGCTGAGCTTCCTATTTACCTCGCCCTGTATGTACTTGCCCATTTATTGTTACTTCCATGAATATTTTTATTGTCATTGGCATTTCCCGATGTTGTATCGTTAGGCGGGCTGTGACTTGTATATATTTTTTTTTTACATGCAACCATAATAGGCCCTCGTTTAACTAGTACACATTGTGCGACTGTAACATGGGTAGGTACACTGATTTTAAGGGTCGGGTGAGCCGCGAGGTCGCGACTTTTTCCGTGACCGAGCGATGTAATGTGTATATTATAACATAATGTGAATGTGTGAATGTATGTCGTATCGCCATGGCCCAGTGGCGCCAGGACGTTACACACAGACGCTACGTTGTGCTTAGGAGGTGCTCCTTGCCGTGGGAACGGTGCTGATTCAGCAAGCATGCTATCCGCTGGCCCCTCCTGTACCAAGAGAAGCCGGCAGGTCAGGGCGGGCGACGGACGAGAGCACAGGACTTCTCGGAATGTGCGTACGACTTACGACTCGTCCACAAAATACTGTAACTATTCTGTGAATATATTTAAAAAGCAATACAACCATTTAATCAACCAGAGAGAGAGAGAGTAAATTAAGTGAACTCAAAGTGAACTTAACGGCTCCGCTCGGCCAACACATAACCCACATCACTTAACTAAAAGGCTATTGTGTTGTCTCACGACTTCTATCAACTGGAGAAAGCAGGCAACGGTACACCGGACCTGACGTGAGATAACAGTTCGCGCCTTAATCAAAAACACACAAAAAAACAGCTAACAAAAAGGCTAACAAGCAGGGCCGGATTTAGGGCAGGGCCCATAGGCCCGCAGCCCAGCTAGGGCCCCGCGCATTTAGGGGCCCCGCGCCAGCTCCAGTACATTAATATAAGCACTTTTCTGTTTAATTCAAGGATACCACTGCCATCCTTTCGTGTCATATCAATATAATCCCTGACTTGAGTCACGTAAAACATTTGAGCTTATTAGCAAGTACGACTCTTTTTCTCGCGGCACATTTACAGGAACATGCCAACCAGGGAAGTGGTAATGTAAACTACCTCTCCTCAACACTATGTAACGAGCTGATCGATGTGTTGGGGGAAAATGTTATGTCTACCATAGCAGCAGAAGTTAAAAAATGCCAAATATTGCCCCATATCTGCGGCTTCCCCTCCAGACGTGTCTCACATGGACCAGCAACGCCTAACCATTCGGTACATGTTGCCAGAGGGGCCAGCAGAGCGTTTTTTGACGTTTGTACCCTTACTGAATTATACAAGAAATGAAATTGCAGAAGTAATAGTGATTTTTTTGCAGAAACCCAATATTCCCATCTGTGAGTGTCGCGGCATGATAACGCGAGCAACATGTTGCAAAATATAATGGCACCCAGGTGCACATAAAACGTCATTGTGGATTTATTTCAAGGAGCGTAAGCAACAGAAGCGCCGAAGTTTCCCTCAAACTATATTTAGCATTAGTTGACCTCATCTTGACTATGCGCTTCAGTTCTGGTCACCTTACTATAGAATGGATGTCAAAATGCTAGAATCGGTGCAGAGGAGGATGACTAAGATGATTCAGGGGTTGAGAAACTTGCCATACGAGGAAAGACTCAAACAGTTAAGCTTGCATTCACTAGAAAGGCGAAGGGTGCGTGGAGACATGATCGAAGTTTATAAACTGATGAAGGGCTTTAATAAAGGAAATATTCATAAGGTTTTGTTGGTAAGAGAACCGGGTAGGACACGAAGTAATGGGTTTAAACTGGATAAATACAGATTTAACAGGGACATAGGCAAAAATTGGTTTACAAACAGGGTGGTGGATGAGTGGAATAGGCTTAGCAGTCATGTGGTGAGTGACAAGGTGATAAATTCATGGACAGCGATACTAGGTGGGGTTAGATACACAGGAGCTTAGGGTCAAAGGAACTGCCTTGTATAGGCCTACCGGCCTCTTGCAGATTCCAACGTTCTTATGTTCTTATGTTCTTATGTCCATTGCTAGATTTTCTAGTACAACTATGTTTTGCTCGTAGCCATTGGCTATGGCCTCTACAACACCTGCACGGGCCGACCATCGTGTGTCTGGCAAGCACTTGATAACTGGTGAGCCTTGCAGCGCATCTCCATGTTTGCGCCAACGATGTGTTGACTTGACCAGATAAACATACAGACGTTGAAACTTAGCATCATACATAGTCACTGCAACATTCAGCAGCACACATCGCAACAAGATTCAGCGAATGAGCCATGCAAGGAACAAACTCTGCAAATTAAGAAGAACATAAGAACATAGGGAAACTGCAAGAGGCCGGGTGGCCTACACAGGGCAGCTCCAGAATCCCCCCCACTTTTTTTTTTTTTTTTTTTTTTTTACAACAAAGGAGGCAGCTCAAGGGCACACAAAAAAAGAAAACAATAATAAAAGAAAAGCCCGCTACTCGCTGCTCCTAAAAAAAAAAAAAAAAGAGGTGTCCAAAAGCAAGGTCAAATACGGGAGGAGAGATGTCCTGATACCCTCCTCTTGAAAGAGTTCAAGTCGTAGGCAGGAGGAAATATAGATGAAGGAAGATTGTTCCAGAGTTTACCAGCGTGAGGGATGAAAGAGTGAAGATGCTGGTTAACTCTTGCATAAGGGGTTTGGACAGTATAGGGATGAGCATGAGTAGAAAGTCGAGTGCAGCGGGGCCGCGGGAAGGGGGGAGGTATGCAGTTAGCAAGTTCAGAAGAGCAGTCAGCGTAGAAATATCGATAGAAGATAGAAAGAGAGGCAACAATGCGGCGGAATTTAAGAGGTAGAAGACTATCAGTATGAGGAGGAGTGCTGATGAGACGAAGAGCCTTAGCCTCCACTCTGTCCAGAAGAGCTGTGTGAGAGGAGCCCCCCCACACATGAGATGCATACTCCATACGAGGGCGGACAAGGCCCCTGTATATGGACAGCAACTGTGCGGGGGAGAAGAACTGGCGGAGACGGTACAGAACCCCCAGCCTCGAGGAAGCTGATTTAGTAAGAGATGAGATATGAAGTTTCCAGTGGAGATTTTGAGTTAAGGATAGACCGAGGATGTTTAGTGTTGAGGAAAGTGATAGCTGGGTGTTGTCAAAGAATAGGAGATAGTTGTTTGGAAGATTGTGTCGAGTGGATAGGTGGAGAAACTGTGTTTTTGAGGCGTTGAAGGCAGTGGCGGCTCGTCAATAGGGACTGTGAGACTGCAGCCACCCCAGTGGATTTCTTGGATTCACGAAAATAATGTTAATTTATTTATGTTTGACTATCATTCACATGAAACACCCAATCTCATATATTTATATGAAAAAAATACTGCAAAACAATGAAGAAGTACGTAAATTATTTACGATTTAATGATAAGCGCGGAGGCAGCAGGAGAGAGATACAGATATAGAGAGAGAAAGGGGGGGAGGCTTCCCGCGCGGTATGGAGAGTCACCCGAGAGTGTGGACTGCCTCCCACGCAGTCTTGTCTCAGCTGTTGTTGTGGGGAGGTATGTGTTCTTGCGTCACTCTTATTTTCGATCGTGTTTTTCAATTTGCCAGGGATGATTTTAAAATATTATTGATAGTGATGGCTTGTGCTCAATTTCAATTATCGTTGATGGTATAAAATCACAGAAACATCGTATAAAATAGTATTTTTCGGTATTTTTTTTTACTCGTACACCAGTCTCGAGATGGCTTTACTTACCCTTCTCATCTGATAGAGCTTTTCATGCCAGGTCTAAATGAAAAAGTTATTGATCTGTTTGCACAAAACAGGAACAGGAGAATGGACTTCCTTTTCAAATAGCCTAAGCCTGCACTGAGGAAGTCAAGCATTTACTGGTAAGATAAGGCCTAAGAAATTAAATAATTATCTATATATCTATATAATCTATGTCAATGGTATGTTAAACAATAACAATAAAAACATTTAAGATTTCATTTATGTCTGAATGTGAGACAGCCCCCCCATCAATAACAGTCACGAGCCGCCACTGGTTGAAGGACACCAGGTTCTTCTTGTCCCAATCGGAAATAATAGTAAGGTCTGAGGCTAAGCGTTCTGCAGCCTCCAGCCTTGAGTCGTTAAGTTCCTGAAGGGTGGGTCGTCTATTAAAAGAAGTTCAGTAATGCAGAGTGGAATCATCGGCGTAGGAATGGATAGGACAGTTCGTTTTGGAAAGAAGATCATCAATGAACAACAGAAAAAGAGTGGGAGATAGGACAGAACCCTGTGGGACACCACTGTCAATAGATTTAGGGGAAGAACAGTGACCGTCTATCACGGCAGAAATAGAACGGTCAGAAAGGAAGCTGGAGATAAAGGTACAGAGAGAAGGATAGAAACCGTAGGAGGGTAGTTTGGAAAGCAAAGATTTGTGCCACACCCTATCAAAAGCTTTTGATATGTCCAGCGCAATAGCAAAAGTTTCACCGAAACGGCTAAGAGAGGATGACCAAGAGTCAGTTAAGAAGGCTAGGAGATCACCAGTAGAACGCCCCTTGCGGAACCCATACTGGCGATCAGATAGAAGGTCAGAAGTGGAAAGGTGCTTTTGAATCTTCCGGTTAAGGATTGATTCAAAAGCTTTAGATAGACAAGAAAGTAAAGCTATAGGACGGTAGTTTGAGGGATTGGAGCGGTCACCCTTCTTAGGTACAGGCTGTATGAAGGCATACTTCCAGCAAGAAGGTCATGTCAAAGTTGTAGCCCCATAGCATTTATTAAGACCCTGACTTTGGTCCTGATCTGAACATGGATGGTGACTCAATGGACAAGACAAACAACACATTCCGACAAAATTTGGCTAATGTTAACGGTTTGTGTGTAAAATGGTCAAAGTTCAGAAATATGGTTCAAATAGCGTCTTTTATGGCAATTAGACAACTATGACCTCATGACCTTGTCCACCACTGCAGGCCTGGCAGACTTCAATTTTCATGCATGGGCAGACACAAGGACCATTGCTATGTGGGTTAGAATTTGTTACCTTTCCAGCTCGGTTGACCCCCCTGGCTCCCGGTCTAAAAAGTAAGATTAGCTGGGTTAGGCTGGGTAGTAAAGATGACAAACCTAGTATCTACGTACCTTAACCCCCACAAGCCCCAAAACCTGATGGCGTTCAGAGAGGGAAGGTGGATGAGATGTGGACATAAGGTATATGTATCTTTACCTAAATGAATAATACAGGACACTGTATGCAACACATGAGACACACAACACAGCCCACGAGACACCATGTTAGGAAGCAGAGACCAGCACATCAAACCTGCTGTGCTGTGCACTTATATATTACAGGCTAAGCTGAATTTGAAGGCACCAGTCTGGCACAGCGCGACACCGTTTATTCGTCTTCTTGGTTGCTTTATGGGGCTAGTTAGGCTGTGGGGCCACAGCCTCTACAGACCCGTCAGTGGTAGTTGGTATCAGGTGTTTTTTTTTTTTGTTTTTTTTTACAACAAAAGAGGTAGCTCAAGGGCACACAAAAAAAGAAAACAATAATGAAAAAAAAGCCCGCTACTCGCTGCTCCTAAAAAAGAAACAAAAGAGGTGGCCGAAAGGAAGATCAAATACGGGAGGAGAGGTGTCCTGATACCCTCCTATTGAAAGAGTTCAAGTCGTAGGCAGGAGGAAATACAGATGAAGGAAGATTGTTCCAGAGTTTACCAGCGTGAGGGATGAAAGAGTGAAGATGCTGGTTAACTCTTGCATAAGGGGTTTGGACAGTATAGGGAAGAGCATGAGTAGAAAGTCGAGTGCAGCGGGGCCGCGGGAGCGGGGGAGGCATGCAGTTAGCAAGTTCAGAAGAGCAGTCAGCGTGGAAATATCGAAAGAAGATAGAAAGAGAGGCAACATTGCGGCGGAATTTAAGAGGTAGAAGACTATCAGTATGAGGAGGAGAGCTGATGAGACGAAGAGCCTTAGCCTCCACTCTGCCCAGAAGAGCTGTGTGAGTGGAGCTCCCCCACACATGAGATGCATACTCCATACGAGGGCGGACAAGGCCCCTGTATATGGACAGCAACTGTGCAGGGGAGAAGAACTGGCGGAGACGGTACAGAACGCCCAGCCTCGAGGAAGCTGATTTAGTAAGAGATGAGATGTGAAGTTTCCAGTGGAGATTTTGAGTTAAGGATAGACCGAGGATGTTTAGTGTTGAGGAAGGTGATAGCTGGGTGTTGTCAAAGAATATAGTTCTTTGGAAGATTGTGTCGAGTGGATAGGTGGAGAAACTGTGTTTTTGAGGCGTTGAAGGACACCAGGTTCTTCTTGCCCCAATCGGAAATAATAGTAAGGTCTGAGGCTAAGCGTTCTGCAGCCTCCAGCCTTGAGTCGGTAAGTTCCTATTAAAAGAAGTTGAGTAATGCAGAGTGGAATCATCGGCGTAGGAATGGATAGGACAGTTCGTTTTGGAAAGAAGATCATCAATGAACAACAGAAAAAGAGTGGGAGATAGGACAGAACCCTGTGGGACACCACTGTTAATAGATTTAGGGGAAGAACAGTGACCGTCTACCACGGCAGAAATAGAAGGGTCAGAAAGGAAACTGGAGATAAAGGTACAGAGAGAAGGATAGAAACCGTAGGAGGGTAGTTTGGAAAGCAAAGATTTGTGCCAGACCCTATCAAAAGCTTTTGATATGTCCAGCGCAAGAGCAAAAGTTTCACCGAAACGGCTAAGAGAGGATGACCAAGAGTCAGTTAAGAAGGCTAGGAGATCACTAGTAGAACGCCCCTTGCGGAACCCATACTGGCGATCAGATAGAAGGTCAGAAGTGGAAAGGTGCTTTTGAATCTTCCGGTTAAGGATTGATTCAAAAGCTTTAGATAGACAAGAAAGTAAAGCTATAGGACGGTAGTTTGAGGGATTGGAACGGTCACCCTTCTTAGGTACAGGCTGTATGAAGGCATACTTCCAGCAAGAAGGAAAGGTAGATGTTGACAGGCAGAGGCGAAAGAGTTTGACCAGGCAGGGTGACAGCACGGAGGCACAGTTTTTAAGGACAATAGGAGGCACTCCATCAGGTCCATAAGCCTTCTGAGGATTGAGGCCAGAGAGGGCATAGAAAACATCATTTTGAAGAATCTTTATAACAGGCATAAAGGAGTCAGAGGGGGGATGAGTAGGAGGAATATGCCCAGAATCGTCCAGAGTGAAGTTTTTAGAAAAAGTTTGAGAGAAGAGATCAGCCTTAGAGATAGATGAGACGGCAGTGTTGCCGTCAGGACTGAAGAGTGGAGGGAAAGATGAAGAAGTGAAGTTGGAGGAGACGTTTTTGGCTAGATGCCAGAAGTCACGGGAAGAGTTAGAGAAAGCAAGGTTTTGGCATTTTCTATTAATGAAAGAATTTTTGGTTAGTCGGAGAATAGATTTGGCACGATTTCGGGCAGAAATGTAAAGTTCATAATTAGCATTAGTTTGAAGGCTCTGGTATCTTTTGTGAGCTGCCTCTCTATCATTGACAGCACGAGAACAAGCATGATTAAACCAAGGCTTTTTAGCATGACGAGTAGAGAAAGAACGAGGAATGTATGCCTCCATTCCAGAGACAATCACCTCTGTGATGCGCTGAGCACACACAGAGGGGTCTCTATCCTGGAAGCAATAATCATTCCACGGGAAATCGGAAAAGTACATCCTCAGGTCGTCCCACCGAGCTGAAGCAAAATGCCAGAAGCATCGCCTCTTCGGTGGGTCCAGAGGGTGTACAGGAGCGATAGGACAGGATGCAGAAATAAGATTGTGATCGGAGGAGCCCAACGGAGAGAACAGTTTGACAGAATAAGCAGAAGGGTTTGAGGTAAGGAAGAGGTCTAGAATGTTGGGCCGGTCTCCAAGACAGTCGGGAATACGTGTAGGGTGCTGGACCAACTGCTCTAGGTCGTTGAGGATAGCAAAGTTGTAGGCTTGTTCACCAGGATGGTCAGTGAAAGAGGATGAAAGCCAAAGCTGGTGGTGAACATTGAAATCTCCTAGGATGGAGATTTCAGCGAAGGGAGAGTGGGTCAAGATGTGCTCCAATTTAGAATTCAAATGGTCAAAGAATTTTACATAGTTGGTAGAGTTAGGTGAGAGATAAACAGCACAGATGTATTTAGTAATAGAATGACAATGAAGTCTTAGCCAGATGGTAGAAAATTCAGAAGAGTCAAGGTTGTGGGCACGAGAGCAAGTGATGTCGTTGCGCACGTAGGCGCAACATCCAGCTTTGGATTGAAATTTAGGATAGAGATAGTAGGAGTGAACAGAGTAGAGATTGCGGTCAGTAGCCTCAGAAACCTGTGTTTCGGTAAGGAAGAGAAGGTGAGGTTTAGAGGAGGAGAGATGATGTTCCACAAAATGAAAATTAGAGCGAAGACCGCGAATGTTGCAGAAATTGAGAAGAAAGAGGTTCGAGGATTTATCAAGACACCTCTCGGGTCGGCAGCCAGAAGGGGAGTCCTCCCTGGGGGAATTTGTGGTCCTCCCCCCAGGCGGGGACTCCGAGGCTTGATGTAGGTGCGCCATTTTAAAATTTGAATTTTGGGAAAAGGTGTATATGTTGTGTGAATGTAGTGTGGTGTGGATAAAGAGAGGATCTGTCTTTAGAGAGCATGCTGAACTACTCTCCGGTGTTGGTGAGACAATAGGGAAACGGTTAGTGAGGACATGGGAAGGGTCTTTGTAGGGCTTCAGCTCCCTTCTCACCTCCCATATATACCTCACCGGGAGTGGCTTGCGCCCGTTCGGTAGCTGTCTTCCTACCTACTCCATGTCTACTCCATGTGTCTATCGTGTTGGTGCTCTCCACATGACTTCTACGTCTGTTCCACTCATCCACCACTGTTGGTAAACCAGTTCTTGCCTATGTCTTTGTTGAACCTGAAGTTATCCAACTTAAACCCATTGCTACGTGTCCTACCCGGTGTGGTGTCATCTGCCATCCACGTATCCTAAGGCATTCCATCCAATCTGCGCATGCGCGGGATTTGTTTACAAACAAAGGGTGGATGAGCTGCGACACGGTACCGTGACTTTATCGATTGCCTATCGCGACATCTCCCACTTGAGTTTTTATTTTTTTAATTTATTAAAAGTAAATGTTGACGTATGTTTTGAATTTGAAAATTGTTTGAAATATAAAGTTTCTTCTGCACCCTTTGTATGTCAGTAAATGAGTTAAATGAGGTATGTCGGTAAATGTGATAAATGAGATGACCTGCTCCCCTTGTATGTCGGTAAATGTGATAAATGAGATAACCTACACCCCTTGTATGTCGGTAAATGTGATAAATGAGATAACCTACACCCCTTGTATGTCGGTAAATGTGATAAATGAGATAACCTACACCCCTTGTATGTCGGTAAATGTGATAAATGAGATAACCTACACGCTACACCCCTTGTATGTCGGTAAATGTGATAAATGAGATAACCTACACCCCTTGTATGTCGGTAAATGTGATAAATGAGATAACCTACACCATTTTATGTCGGTAAATGTGATAAATGAGATAACCTACACGCTACACCCCTTGTATGTCGGTAAATGTGATAAATGAGATAACCTACACCCCTTGTATGTCGGTATATGTGATAAATGAGATAACCTACACCCCTTGTATGTCTGTAAATGTGATAAATGAGATAACCTACACCCCTTGTATGTCGGTAAATGTGATAAATGAGATAACCTACACCCCTTGTATGTCTGTAAATGTGATAAATGAGATAACCTACACCCCTTGTATGTCGGTAAATGTGATAAATGAGATAACCTACACCCCTTGTATGTCGGTAAATGTGATAAATGAGATAACCTGCACCCTTTCTATATGTCGGTATATGTGATAAATGAGATAACCTGCATCCTTTGTATGTCTGTAAATATAATAAATGAGATAACCTACACCCCTTGTATGTCGGTAAATGTGATAAATGAGATAACCTGCTCCCCTTGTATGTCGGTAAATGTGATAAATGAGATAACCTACACCCCTTGTATGTCGGTAAATGTGATAAATGAGATAACCTGCACCCCTTGTATGTCGGTAAATGTGATAAATGAGATAACCTACACCCCTTGTATGTCGGTATATGTGATAAATGAGATAACCTGAACCCCTTGTATGTCGGTAAATGTGATAAATGAGATAACCTGCACCCCTTGTACGTCGGTAAATGTGATAAATGAGATAACCTACACCCCTTGTATGTCGGTAAATGTGATAAATGAGATAACCTACACCCCTTGTACGTCGGTAAATGTGATAAATGAGATAACCTACACCCCTTGTATGTCGGTAAATGTGATAAATGAGATAACCTGCACCCCTTGTACGTTGGTAAATGTGATAAATGAGGTAACCTGAACCCCTTGTATGTCGGTAAATGTGATCAATGAGGTAACCTACACCCCTTGTATGTCGGTAAATGTGATCAATAAGATAACCTACACCCCTTGTATGTCGGTAAATGTGATCAATAAGATAACCTACACCCCTTGTATGTCGGTAAATGTGATCAATAAGATAACCTACACCCCTTATAAGTCGGTAAATGTGATAACTGAGATAACCTGCACCCCTTGTATCTCGGTAAATGTGATTAATGAGATGCCCTCCACCCATTGAATGTCGGTAAATGTGATAAATGAGGTACCCTACACCTCTTGTATGTCGGTAAATGTGATAAATGTGGTAACTTTTTTTTTGTTTACATCTCAGCCTATAGCGCCGGAAGACTTTCTTCAGGGGCCTGGTGGTCGGCTCAAGCCCGTCATGGCGCAGGCAATTTTTATAGTGGTGCTAGTTATGCTTGGCTCATGCTGCCCCCTGGAACTCATTTTTGATTCGCTTGTACGGTTTCTTCTAGAGAGCGGGATGATAGGTGGTCTTCTGGACCAAGGTAAAAGGAATACTATAAGGGAGACGACTGATTGTATTCGATTTTTTTAGTCTGAACGTTTTCGACAGTTTAACATGTTTAAGAATGAATATTTTCGACAATGATTTGGCAACGTAGACTGATTATTTTCGATGGTTCTGCAATATATTTTTCAATCATGATTATTTTCGACACATTAAAAACATTGGTTGGAATGTTTTCGAAACTAAATAAACTTCACTATGAATGTTTCCGACACTAAAAAAATGTTGAACTGAATGTTTTCGACATAAATAAATTTTTGAACTGAATGTTTTCGACACTAAGATATGGTAAATTCTGAATGTTTTCGACACTGGAAAAAATGAACTGTCACATCACGTCACGTTTAGACTTAAACAAAAGACTAGAAAAACTAGAAAAAAGCTATCACACGTCACACTTAAAAAGACTAGAAAAAAATCCTGTGCTTCATGGTAAACTCGGCTCTACAGATTGAGCAAGTGGATCCAATCCTTTCTACACAGTAGTCACAGTAGTAGCTATGACCGCAAGGAATCAGAATGAATCTGACATCTTTCACCTGGAAACACACCTTGCAATTCATCGGATTGTCTGCTACTTCCTCTTCCTCTTCCTCTTCTTCCTGAGGTTCAATGTCAATGTTTTCTTCATCAAGTTCGAGATCAAAATCCACATGTCTCTTCTTGAAACTAGTCACAGTATGTGACATGGCACTCAGGAATTGCATTGGTGTGTAGGTCTCATCTCCAAGCTTTCCAAAGTAGAGACGTCTTTTTTCCATGTTTCTTTTTGACACAATTTTCCTTGGCCTGTTAAGTGTTGTCAGGCCATTGTTCGTGCGAGTGATATCTAATTCTGCCCTCTTGCTGGTCTTATTCATCTGCACACAAAAGTGCCAGAAAGATGGGTGATTCACCTTGCATTCACGATTTAATCTTGAGTGTAATGACTCGCAATCGTTGTTTGTGGAGCGATCAAGGCCAAAAACTGTGAGGTTTGAAGGGCCAACCTGTAGCAGCCAAAAATTCTGCCAGTATTTCAGAAGCTGTTTCACCATAGTCTTCTCCTCTGCAGCCTCAACAAGGCCAAGTGCTTGTTGCTTGAGTTGCTGGAATGCAGGCTCAATCTGATCCTCTGGAAGGAAAGGAATCGACATGAGCATCCGTCCCCAGCGCTTGAAGTCCTTGTTGGATGCATAGACATTTGTCAGTCCCACTTTTTGTATATTTGCATATATACTCTTGGCATAGTGAAACTGACAACCTGACAGCTTCATGTCAGGGAAAGCTTCGAGGAATGCTTTTCGACTTGCTTTCTCGAAATCAGACATGCCGGCAACAGGCTTGAAAGCTGGCGCAATCGTCTTCAGTTTTGCAAGCACACCCTTGTACAGCTCAAAGCTTTTGCTCGTCATAAGGACGTGGAGAATGGGCAGTACATTGCCTTTGAAAACACCATGGACAATAAAGTACTGCTTGTAGGGCCTCGGTGTTGCAAAAAAGGTGGCGTCGAAAGCAATTTCTTTGACTTCAGACAGATGTTCCTTCATTCCGTCAGAAAGAAACATCACTGCCTTGTCTTCACCAACCTCAACACTGGCTGCAAAGTTCTGACCATATGTACTGTTTTGGCGAAGGCTTTCAACCACCTCCTCGTGGCAAGAGGGAATGTTCGGCTGCTGTGCTCGCCTATTTTTATACAAAGATGATTCAATCTGCTTGAATGTTACTCTCCCACCTACAGAGCTGTTGGATGCTGCTGCATCATCAAAGGCACGTCGTAGAGACCGAGTGTCCTGCAGGTTGCACACCTCGTTCCGCAGGTCCCTGAGGAAGCTGAACTTGTCATACTCATAAGCCTCGAGATCATGATTGTGTGCAGCTCCCTTGAGAGCATGATCTTCATCCAACACTATCTTCGCAGTACCTTTGCAGTGGCGAGAATGTTTGAGTGCACAGGTTAGGTAAATGTATTTGCCATTCTGTGACTTCTTGTTTTTGCTGTAGATGAAGGCATCAAACAAGATCATCTTAGTTCTTCCTTTCTTGTACGTCCCCTCTGTGTAGTTGCTCATCGTGGTCGCGGAGGTCGGAAGGTCACTCAACACGTAGTCTGTAGTGTAACAAGAAAGACTACAATATAATATAATATGTAACAATAATATGAAAGATTGATCTAACTATGTGACGTGGTAATGCGTCTGTCCCTCCCCTTTTAACGAAACAAAAATCAAGTCACCTTCTCTCTCTTCTTCCTCTCTAACACTGCCATCCAATCCATACCAAGCTTAACCAATAGACAAATAGAAATAATGAAATGAGTGAACCGTTTCGAAACACTTGAACACCTCCTTACTACTACTACTACTACTACTACTACTACTACTACTACATATTTCTGCTACTACTACTACTACTACTACTACTACTACTACTACTACTACTACTACTACTACTACATACTTCTGCTACTACTACTACTACTACTACTACTACTGAGACGACTGATTGTATTCGATTTTTTTAGTCTGAACGTTTTCGACATGAAATGAGTGAACCGTTTCGAAACACTTGAACACCTCCATACTACTACTACTACTACTA
Source organism: Eriocheir sinensis (assembly GCF_024679095.1). Taxonomy (NCBI): domain Eukaryota; kingdom Metazoa; phylum Arthropoda; class Malacostraca; order Decapoda; family Varunidae; genus Eriocheir; species Eriocheir sinensis. Next base: position 1,230,765 of record NW_026111598.1, read on the forward strand.
CTACTACTACTACTACTACTACTACTACTACTACATATTTCTGCTACTACTACTACTACTACTACTACTACTACTACTACTACTACTACATACTTCTGCTACTACTACTGCTACTACTACTACTGAGACGACTGATTGTATTAGATTTTTTTAGTCTGAACGTTTTCGACATGAAATGAGTGAACCGTTTCGAAACACTTGAACACCTCCATACTACTACTACTACTACTACTACTACTACTACTACTACTACATATTTCTGCTTTAGCTAGGTAATTGTTGTGTCGAAAATAATCCAAAACGAACACTAAATGTGTAAGAGTAGTGTCGAAAATAATCCAAATAAGTTAAATTTATGTGTCGAAAACAGTCCAAAAAAACATAAAATGGGTTGTCGAAAATAATACTTCTTGGCAAGAATCGAAAACATTCAGTGTAAATTACTTTTGTAGAAAATCGAAAACATTCAGACTAAAAAAATCGAAAATAATCAGCGACCCCGTATGGATTGGATGGCAGTGTTAGAGAGGAAGAAGAGAGAGAAGGTGACTTGATTTTTGTTTCGTTAAAAGGGGAGGGACAGACGCATTACCACGTCACATAGTTAGATCAATCTTTCATATTATTGTTACATATTATATTATATTGTAGTCTTTCTTGTTACACTACAGACTACGTGCTGAGTGACCTTCCGACCTCCGCGACCACGATGAGCAACTACACAGAGGGGACGTACAAGAAAGGAAGAACTAAGATGATCTTGTTTGATGCCTTCATCTACAGCAAAAACAAGAAGTCACAGAATGGCAAATACATTTACCTAACCTGTGCACTCAAACATTCTCGCCACTGCAAAGGTACTGCGAAGATAGTGTTGGATGAAGATCATGCTCTCAAGGGAGCTGCACACAATCATGATCTCGAGGCTTATGAGTATGACAAGTTCAGCTTCCTCAGGGACCTGCGGAACGAGGTGTGCAACCTGCAGGACACTCGGTCTCTACGACGTGCCTTTGATGATGCAGCAGCATCCAACAGCTCTGTAGGTGGGAGAGTAACATTCAAGCAGATTGAATCATCTTTGTATAAAAATAGGCGAGCACAGCAGCCGAACATTCCCTCTTGCCACGAGGAGGTGGTTGAAAGCCTTCGCCAAAACAGTACATATGGTCAGAACTTTGCAGCCAGTGTTGAGGTTGGTGAAGACAAGGCAGTGATGTTTCTTTCTGACGGAATGAAGGAACATCTGTCTGAAGTCAAAGAAATTGCTTTCGACGCCAACTTTTTTGCAACACCGAGGCCCTACAAGCAGTATTTTATTTTCCATGGTGTTTTCAAAGGCAATGTACTGCCCATTCTCCACGTCCTTATGACGAGCAAAAGCTTTGAGCTGTACAAGGGTGTGCTTGCAAAACTGAAGACGATTGCGCCAGCTTTCAAGCCTGTTGCCGGCATGTCTGATTTCGAGAAAGCAAGTCGAAAAGCATTCCTCGAAGCTTTCCCTGACATGAAGCTGTCAGGTTGTCAGTTTCATTATGCCAAGAGTATATATGCAAATATACAAAAAGTGGGACTGACAAATGTCTATGCATCCAACAAGGACTTCAAGCGCTGGGGACGGATGCTCATGTCGATTCCTTTCCTTCCAGAGGATCAGATTGAGCCTGCATTCCAGCAACTCAAGCAACAAGCACTTGGCCTTGTTGAGGCTGCAGAGGAGAAGACTATGGTGAAACAGCTTCTGAAATACTGGCAGAATTTTTGGCTGCTACAGGTTGGCCCTTCAAACCTCACAGTTTTTGGCCTTGATCGCTCCACAAACAACGATTGCGAGTCATTACACTCAAGATTAAATCGTGAATGCAAGGTGAATCACCCATCTTTCTGGCACTTTTGTGTGCAGATGAATAAGACCAGCAAGAGGGCAGAATTAGATATCACTCGCACGAACAATGGCCTGACAACACTTAACAGGCCAAGGAAAATTGTGTCAAAAAGAAACATGGAAAAAAGACGTCTCTACTTTGGAAAGCTTGGAGATGAGACCTACACACCAATGCAATTCCTGAGTGCCATGTCACATACTGTGACTAGTTTCAAGAAGAGACATGTGGATTTTGATCTCGAACTTGATGAAGAAAACATTGACATTGAACCTCAGGAAGAAGAGGAAGAGGAAGAGGAAGTAGCAGACAATCCGATGAATTGCAAGGTGTGTTTCCAGGTGAAAGATGTCAGATTCATTCTGATTCCTTGCGGTCATAGCTACTACTGTGACTACTGTGTAGAAAGGATTGGATCCACTTGCTCAATCTGTAGAGCAGAGTTTACCATGAAGCACAGGATTTTTTTCTAGTCTTTTTAAGTGTGACGTGTGATAGCTTTTTTCTAGTTTTTCTAGTCTTTTGTTTAAGTCTAAACGTGACGTGATGTGACAGCTCATTTTTTCCAGTGTCGAAAACATTCAGAATTTACCATTTCTTAGTGTTCAATATTTTTTTAGTGTCGGAAACATTCATAGTGAAGTTTATTTAGTTTCGAAAACATTCCAACCAATGTTTTTAATGTGTCGAAAATAATCATGATTGAAAAATATATTGCAGAACCATCGAAAATAATCAGTCTACGTTGCCAAATCATTGTCGAAAAATATTCATTCTTAAACATGTTAAACTGTCGAAAACGTTCAGACTAAAAAAATCGAATACAATCAGTCGTCTCATCCATACCAAGCTTAACCAATAGACAAATAGAAATAATGAAATGAGTGAACCGTTTCGAAACACTTGAACACCTCCTTACTACTACTACTACTATGTACTACTACTACTACTACTACTACTACATATTTCTGCTACTACTACTACTACTACTACTACTACTACTACTACTACTACTACTACATACTTCTGCTACTACTACTACTACTACTACTACTGAGACGACTGATTGTATTCGATTTTTTTAGTCTGAACGTTTTCGACATGAAATGAGTGAACCGTTTCGAAACACTTGAACACCTCCATACTACTACTACTACTACTACTACTACTACTACTACTACTACTACTACATATTTCTGCTACTACTACTACTACTACTACTACTACTACTACTACTACTACATACTTCTGCTACTACTACTACTACTACTACTACTACTGAGACGACTGATTGTATTAGATTTTTTTAGTCTGAACGTTTTCGACATGAAATGAGTGAACCGTTTCGAAACACTTGAACACCTCCATACTACTACTACTACTACTTCTACTACTACTACTACTACTACTACTACTACTACATATTTCTGCTACTACTACTACTACTACTACTACTACTACTACTACTACATACTTCTGCTACTACTACTGCTACTACTACTACTACTGAGACGACTGATTGTATTAGATTTTTTTAGTCTGAACGTTTTCGACATGAAATGAGTGAACCGTTTCGAAACACTTGAACACCTCCATACTACTACTACTACTACTACTACTACTACTACTACATATTTCTGCTTTAGCTAGGTAATTGTTGTGTCGAAAATAATCCAAAACGAACACTAAATGTGTAAGAGTAGTGTCGAAAATAATCCAAATAAGTTAAATTTATGTGTCGAAAACAGTCCAAAAAAACATAAAATGGGTTGTCGAAAATAATACTTCTTGGCAAGAATCGAAAACATTCAGTGTAAATTACTTTTGTAGAAAATCGAAAACATTCAGACTAAAAAAATCGAAAATAATCAGCGACCCCACTATAAGGTAGTTTAGCGGGGGGGTGAGGGGGAGCCAGAAAACCTCTCCACCGCGCAAGTAGATGATGACGTCACCGAAAATATCGAGAGCAGGGTTCTGCGGGTCGAGAACTGTCAGTCACTCAAACACTAGTGCAGGGGTTCCCAAACTTTTTGTTCCTCAGTACCCTTAGACTCTTTTTATAGGTTCCCATGTACCCCTAACACTAAAAATTAAGCTTGATAGTAAAAAAGGACATTTAAATATTTTGATATTTTAAGTTATTTAGAGTCTTCATGTTTAGATTACATAGGCATCTTAAATGATGAAAACAGAAATAAAGCAATTACTAAGGTAACTGATATTTTGATCCAGCACATCCAATACATACCTTTTTATTATTATTATCCAAAACATTAATGAACAAAACTCGGTCTTACAACAAGGATATGGAGAGTTAGTAACGAGAAACGTTTTCACACTTTCACTAGCTGCGAGTGTAAACAGGACTGAGTCTGAGTCACTCAGTGAGGCGTGAGCCGCCAGGCACTGACTCAGGCCGCGCCGGGTAAATTATGTGGGTCCCGGACCGCAGTCCATTGCTGAGCCGCGTGCACTATGACTCATGAGCGCGGACGAATTAAAAATAACTGCCGCCCTGTGTTTCTTATTTTATAATAATGAAATGTACTGCTCTTTAGCGCTGTCTTATATACTAATCAACACAAAGAAAATGAGAAAAGTGCAATCTGAGTGCAGATTACAACACCATGTATTGTGCAAGTAATTGTTTCCTTCAGACCAAATGTACCCCCTGAAACGTGCAAATGTACCCCTGGGGGTACATGTACCCCAGTATAGGTGAGCGAAGCTCCGTTTTCTGATTAAAGGGGTAGCTAAGGCAGACAAATAACAAAGATGCCAACAGTTTGTATAGTGCAGAAGTGCAATGCCGCAAGACTGAAAGGTGATAAAAATATTCATTTCTTTTCACTACCCAAAGAAAAAGATCTTAGAAAGAAATGGATTGAATTATGTGGCACACACAATAATCGGTCATCTGGATACGTATGCAGCCGTCATTTTGAAAGTAATGCATTTGAAAGAAACTTGAAATATGAGTTGTTTTGTTTGCCAGTGCCCCCAAGTCAAATTAAGTTCAAGAAAGGAGCAGTGCCTACACTTGGACTACCCACATTAACAAGTAAGTTGGTTCCTTTACTGTGTAACAAGTAAACTAGCATGAAGGTGGGGTGCTGTTTTGTAGGGTTCAGGCGTAATTGGTGCTATTTTTTGTTAATGTGTAGAATGCCATCATGAACTGATTTAATTAAAGAGTTAGTTATAAAGGTAACGAGGTAGTCCGTTGTTTATATAATACATATGTTCGGGCTCTATATTTAGATTATTGTATACATGCTTGGTCACCACATTATAGTCAGGATGTAAATATGTTAGAAGCAATTCAGAGGAGAGCAACTAGGATGATCCAAGCATTGAGACATCCAGAGTAGGATAGGTTAAAAGAGTTAAATAGATTTTCATTTGAGAGATGTCAAAGAGGTGATATGATATATATATATATATATATATATATATATATATATATATATATATATATATATATATATATATATATATATAGATAGATAGATATAGATAGATAGATAGATAGATAGATAGATAGATACAAAACGTGTTTAAATAGTGACTATTTACATGTAAGTAGCTTCTTTACACTAGAACAGGAAAACAGGACTTGGAACCATGATAGCAACGTTAGGAAATAAGTAAAGTTAGGTCATGTCAACTTGAATTAGATTAGGTTAGATTAGGTTCCATACATAACACATTAGAAAGAAAAATCCATTTCACAAATTCACTATGCCTTTCATAAAGTTAACAAATACACACACAAATGCACACCCACACAACTGACACATATACACATCCACACACATATATTATTTATTGATTAAATGTATGCAGAAATATTTTCCCATTATTTAATAATATAAATATTTGCAAGCATGTGATATCAAACGCACATGTGTGTTTTTCTATATATATATATATATATATATATATATATATATATATATATATATATATATATATATATATATATATATATATATATATATATATATATATATATATATATATGTGTGTGTGTGTGTGTGTGTGTGTGTGTGTGTGTGTGTGTAGCAAAAATAATATAGTTGTCTCTTTGATAATATATATTACTGCTGTTGAGACACACACTCCACAGGAAGAACCAGAGCATCACATCCAAGATGCTTTGACTGCACACACTGCTGGAGCTTCAAGTCAACTTATGAGTAAGTAGTAAGCCCTCTATAATATGGCCTTGATTTCTGGCTTCCCTTCCTATATGGAGGGAGATAGCCTTGGTGTGTGTGTGTTTGTGTATGTGTGTGTGTGTGTGTGTGTGTGTGTGTGTGTGTGTGTGTGTGTGTGTGTGTGTGTGTGTGTATCTTCATTTATATGTTTCTGTGTTTAATAATATATTTATTTAATTCTGGCTAAATTATTTTTCATAATTCAATAATGTGATATCAAATGTTCATATCTGTCTTTCTAAAAGATAATACACATGGCTAATGTATCCCATATATCACAGCATGTGAGACAGTCATTGAGGTTCACCCTCAGCCACACCCTCCACAGGAAGAACTCCTACTAGAGCATCACATCCAAGATGCTTTGACTGCACACACCGCTGGACCTTCAAGTCAACCTAAGAGTAAGTAGCCCTTACATTGCTTGTGTGAAGAAATCTTCCTCAAGTTAAATAATAATGTAATAATACACTGGAAGACATGAGTGTTTGAGTGGGTGTGAGATGTTATGGTGGAGGACGTGTGGAAACAGAGTAGCATGTGTGAAAAAAGAAATGGTGAGCAATAGTTGATTCTGTGCATGTATTAAAAAAAAGTCAAAACATGTAATAGTAAATACAGAAGTCTACTTTTTTATATAAAATATAAATTAAGTATGAATATAGATTTTAACTATTTGCAATGAATCAATACTTAGATTCAAAACATTTGAAATATTTCTTATTATTCTTATAAAATTAATTTGCATTATTTGGTAATGTGATCAGTATTATTATTATTATTTTCTTTGCAGTTGTACATTTTACTCTATAGTACCGGGAAAATAGACATGCTCTGATTACTCTTATTATACATGAATAATAATTATTTAAATGCAGTTATGACTCATTCCCTATATATATATATATATATATATATATATATATATATATATATATATATATATATATATATATATATATATATATATATATATATATATATATAGATAGATAGATAGATAGATAGATAGATAGATATAGATATAGATATAGATAGATAGATAGATAGATAGATAGATATTGAAATCTTAGTAAAATGTTTTTATATTTCTTAATCAAAATATTTGTGAAACTACTTATGTAGGTATCACATCATATATGCATGCATTTTACCAGTAAATATAATACAATCAACTATTGTATCTTGAACATTACAGCTCCACCTGAAGAAGTTGGTGAAGTGTATCCAAGGCCACTCCTCCCACAGGAAGAACACCACTATCAAGAAACATGTACATCACCTGAACCCAAAAATAAGAAGATGCTGCAGTTCATTAAACGCATGTCATTCTACAACAAAGATCTTCACAAAAGACTGACAAAAGTTACCAAAGAGAGAAATTATTATCGTGAAGAAATCAAGAAGTATCAGGAAATTATTAATAAATTACGGAATGAATTGGATAATGTCAGAGTTGAATGCCAGGAAAATGTTTCAAAAGCATTATCTAAAACATTTACAAAAAATCAAACAAAGTATTTTGTATCACATAAGCACATACTCAAGTGGGAGGAGGAAGACATTAGCAAAGCACTTACTTTACGATCCTTAAGCCCTAAGGCATACCGTTTCCTTAGGAAACACTGGAACTTTCCACTGCCATCTCCTGCCACTATCAGTAAATGGGTATCAAAAGTTGTTGTGGAACCCGGAATTTTGTGTAATGTCATCCAACTTTTAGCTCACTATGCTCCAACAATGTGTGAATATGAGCGAATATGTGTTTTATCTTTTGATGAGTCTGCAGTTGCTCAAGCTTGGTCATATGACTAAAAATGACAATATATATGAACCAAAACGGAGTGTGCAGTGTGCAATGCTTAGAGGGTTATTGAAGCCTTGGAAACAGCTGGTGTTTTACGATTTTGATTGTGATATGACAAAGAACATTTTAGATAACATTATTCATGAAGTTGAAACTGCAGGATTCATCGTTGCAGCAATTGTCAGTGACCTGGGGCCAAAGAATTTAGCTTTGTGGAAGCAGTTGAACATTAATGTAAATAACAGTTCTTTCCCAAACCCATTTGAATGTAAACGCCCAGTGTTCGTATTTGCTGACGTTCCCCACCTTATCAAACTTATCAGAAATAATCTATTAGACCATGGATTCACTCTGGATGGACAGTTAGAGCCAACGGTGACAAATAGCAGTATTAGAGAGTTAATAATAAGAAGTACACATGACCTAAAAACAATTCATCGTTTGTCATACAAACATATTGATGTACAGGGACCTAAAAGAATGAACGTTCGTTTAGCTGCCCAATTACTATCACAAAGTACAGCAAAATCTATTGAGTACTTTGGAAGGAAAGGTCTTCTAAAGAGCAAGGACTGGGAGGATACAAGTAATTTCATAAGTTTAGTTGATGCATGGTTTGATGTGTTTAATGCCAAAACACCTCATGGAGATAAAGGGTCTAGGGCTAGTTTTGGCATGCATTTGGAAAGTCAAACACACGTTCTAAACAAAATGTTACAAACTATCAGGAATATGAAAGTTGGTGGTAAAGACAGCATGTATCCATTTCAGAAAGGAGTAATTGTATCCTCTCAGTCTTTGTTGGGACTATGAATTCCTAAGGAATAAGTTTGGAGTCACCTATATTATAACATACAGATTAAATCAGGACTGCCTAGAACACATGTTTGGTTACTTGAGACAAATGGGAGCTTGTTATCAACACCCCTCTCCACTTCAGTTGGCATACAGAATAAGATCGTTTCTTCTTGGCAGAAACTGTGAACTGGTAGGGAGCAACTACAATATCACAAAAGTAACTCAAGATAATTCTCTATCTGAGGGGCCACTTCCTGTGACAGAACATTGTGACTCTGATAGTGACACACCTGATATTGACACTCTTGAGTCAGAATTGATGCTTTCAGCAATGCTTTTCTCCTCTGACTCACAATATGCTATCGAAAGCAAGGATGAAAGTAATGAGTTACATAATTTAGAAAAAGAGGAATTAGAGGAAAGTATGGAAACAGAGGGTTTAAGGTACGTAGGGGGTTTTATTGCCCAGAAATTTCCTAAATATTCATATCTTGGCACTAATGTAAACCCTGATGATAAGACATGGATTGGGAAAGTCTGTAGAAGAAAAGGAAAGTTGATGACACCATCAAATGATTTGTTTGAACAACTAAGATTAATGGAAAAATTATTTGAAATCTACCATGGCAAGAAATCACTAAAATCAGGGAGGAAAGCCATCAAAAGTTAACTACACTAATATGCAAACGTGTAAATTTGCCTGAAGATGTTGTACACTACTTTGTTAGGTGCAGAGTTTATTTTAGAATAAGAATTCTTAACAGAGAAATTGAAAGATTTAAGAAAATGAAATATAAACTCTCAAAACACATCAGATAATGAAAGAGCGCTTAAATACATACATACATACATACATACATACATACATACATACATACATATATATATATATATATATATATATATATATATATATATATATATATATATATATATATATATATATATATATATATATATATATATATATATTTATTTATTTATTTATTTATTTATTTATTTATTTATTTATTTCATGTGTTTGAGGTGAGGATAGTAATGAAGATATTTCATATGAATAATATTTAGAACGGTTAGGTGCCTCTTATTTTCCCCGTTGTTGATTATATGTCAATAAAATATACAGGTATAATATTTTGTGAGTGTGAGGGTGAAAGATTTTTAGCATACTTCACTATATTTGTATTAAGTGGCTTTAATACAAGTAATCATTTTGCCGTCCTCAATTTCTTATAATCCTCATTCTACATTTAAACCTAACAATGAAAAAATAGCTCTACAAATAATTCTCTCTCTCTTCTCGTTATCTATTTAATAAGACCGGATCACTTAATCTAGGCAGTTATGCATCTTTATCTGTCTATCAGTCCATGGTCATAGTGAGCTGTATAAAGAATAACACTGATATAGGTTATGTAACTAGAACAACACTTAGATAGGACAGTATTCTGCCATAATATTTGGATTCACACATACTGTGATTTCCACCCAACATATATATTCTTACTTAAGTACACATCTCCCAATGAAAAAATAAATATATGATAATATATGGATCCATATAGAAATCTTGATCACCACAAAAATAACTTTATTAGCAACATTTCCTGAAATTTTCATTCAATTGCAAATAAACAAACTAAAGAATCCGGTTAAAACATAACTTAGCTTGGTGGATATAAAGGTCTACATATAAAATCCACTTTTGAGGATATATGGACACCCACGCAAATCCAAAATGTAATATAATAGAAACCATATAATGCTTTTATGTGTCATTACCAATGTGTTTATATTCAGCTAGTTGATGTCTATCAACAGTATAATTTTTCCTCATCTACCTGATCAACATAAAAATTGACATGTCATACCATCTAATAAGTCGTCACAATAATATAATCCACCTAATGTGAAAGCATGGAAAACATTTTTATAACTTTTCTGGCGGTCATGTCTCAGATACTGATAATTTGAGGATAAGACAGTGATACTGAGTAATTTCAGTATTATGTGAACATCATAATGTAATTTTAAAGTTTACCATACATACAGATGGTTTTCTTTAAAGTTTACGTTCTCTTCCACCGCGCACTCTCTCTCTCTCTCTCTCTCTCTCTCTCTGGATTTCCTATGACGTCACGGTGGAGGTGCGCGGAGGGGGTGTGCCTAAACTACCTTATAGTATTCCTTTTACCTTGTTCTGGACAGCCTGTGGATAGTCTTAAGCCACTCGGCGGTGACTAAAAAATCCCAGGTAGTAGCACGGGGATTCGAATCGACAAGATGAAAAATGTTTGTCAAAATTCTAAATCAACTTCAAACAAAAGTTAAAATAGCGAACATAATATCATACTTTCAGAAATTAAATAAAAAGAGTAGACTTAAATAAATGCCTAAAATAAGAAGTTAAGATAACATTTTTTCTTTACCATGTCCTGTATACCAAAAGAAAGAGGAAAAATAAAGATATTTATAAGCAAATAATTAAGTTATTACTTATTTGAAACTATTACTTACAGAACGCCTAAAATAGGTGGTTTTTGTAATTATTATTTAAAAAATAATAGTAATTATTATAAGTTTTAACGATCGGATGAACACCAGCACTTAAGAAATGATCGGATGATCGGAATCGGATCAGCTGCCCCAACTGATCGGATGATCGGAGATCGGAACAGCAAAAAAGTGATCGGTGCCCACCACTGCTATCCAGATACAGGGGCCTTGTCCGCCCTCGTATGGAGTATGCATCTCACGTGTGGGGGCTCCACCACACAGCTCTTCTGGACAGAGTGGAGTCTAAGACTCTTCGTCTCATCAGCTCTCCTCCTACTACTGATAGTCTTCTACCTCTTAAATTCCGTCGCGATGTTGCCTCTTTTTTATCTTCTATTGATATTTCCACGCTGACTGCTCTTTTGAACTTGCTAACTGCATGCCTCCCCCCCTCCCGCGGCCCCGCTGCACACGACTTTCTACTCATGCTCATCCCTATACTGTCCAAACCCCTTATGCAAGAGTTAACCAGCATCTTCACTCTTTCATCCCTCACGCTGGTAAACTCTGGAACAATCTTCCTTCATCTGTATTTCCTCCTGCCTCCGACTTGAACTCTTTCAAGAGAAGGGTATTAGGGCACCTCTCCTGAAATTGACCTCTCTTTCGGCCACCTCTTTTGATTCTTTTTTTAGGAGCAGCAAGTAGCGGGCTTTTTTTAATTATTGTTTCCTTTTTTGTGCCCTTGAGCTGTCTCCTTTGTTGTTAAAAAAAATGATGAATTAAGTGATGAGAATTTGGCAATGTTGACTAGAAAATAGGTGAATATGAATAAAAGAAAAAGAATGTGATGAGTTAATGGAATACAACAGTAGTGAAATAAATTTGAATAGAAATAACATAAAATTAAAGTACTTCATGATAAACACTTAAAACGTCAGGTTATTATCCTTGCTAGTTATTTAAAAAGCTAACTACTGTCGGTATGGTGCTGTTCTTGCCCCGGTCAGTTCAGGCTCTGATGGGGACCAGTTTCTTGGGGCGGCGTACTGCTCGACGGGGCCTCGGGGCTTCGGGAGGGAGCAGGTGTCTGTGGTGTGGGTTGTGAAGCAGCTTGGTGCCGAACCTGTGAAGCTGAAGGGTCAGGAGGTTCAGAATGGAGAGAATGTTCAGTTGGGTGATGGCTTCATTGTAAATTGTGTAGTTCGACCCCATGATGCGTATAATTGCCCTCTTCTGTACTTTTTCCAGTTTCTTTGTGTGTGTGTTGTTGAGGGATGACGACCAGAGTGGAGAGGCGTAGCACAGCCTTGGCAGGATGAATGTGGTGTAGACATGTGTCAGGTCGGAGGTAGGGACGCCAAATTTCTTGAGAGTGCGGAGCATGTGCAGTCTGTATGAGGTGACTGAGATCGTAGTGTTGGTGTGAGGGTCCCAGCTGAGCTTGTCGTCGAGGAGGATGCCAGGTAGTTTAGTGGTGTGCACAGTTTCCAGGATGTGATCACCGAGCTTGAGTGTTGGGGGTGGAGTAGGTGTAATGGCCAGGTCGAAGTGCATGACTATTGTTTTCTTCCTGTTAATGGTGACGGACTAGTCTTGGGCCCAGGCCTGCAGGGTGTTGAGATCATTTTGAAGGGAGGTGTAGTATGGTGAAGTGTTGTTAATTGCTGCAGCTATTGTGGAATCGTGTGTGTGTGTGTGTGTGTGTGTGTGTGTGTGTGTGTGTAGGACAATAATAACAGTAATGTGAAAGGAATAGATAAATATATAAATCGATGCAGAGATAGGAAAAAAGATAGATGCATAGATAGATATAGACATATAGATCGATAGATTGGCTATGAATAAGTGGATAGGTGAGTTGGAATGTTTTTTATATAGATGGATAAATAAACGACTTACAGACACACAAATACAGACAGAAAGACAGATAGATTGACTAACAAAGACACAGACAGACAGACTGACAGACAGACACAGATGCTGAGTCAGAGAAAACAACATTTGAAATAATCTTAATCGAATTCGTAATCGTATAATGGGACGGATGGAGGGAGGAAGGAGAAGCCCGCAGTGGTCCGGTATTGGCGGAGATTTTTAACGAAAGTTTGTGTAAATTTTCTTTTTTATGGAAGCTTGCATTAAGTCGTTCGTGAAGCGAGGTAGATTGAACAAAATAACATGTTTTCTACTCTGACGGAACGAGTAAGACGAGAGTTAGGAAACCAAAGTTGTGTTTTTAGTATCTACTCGGTGCAACAAGTTAAGGCAAACGCTCAAGGTGCAAACTATTATAAAAATATGAAGTACCACGATTTGTGTAATACTTCAACGCAACAAAATTAATGAAAAGTGCAGGAAGTTTTTAGCTCATCCCGCCATAATAAGAAAAAATGAAAATGACAAGGGCTTTTTTATCACCCGCGCAGGAAAATTATTGAATATTTAAAAAAAAAAGTCACGGTTTATTTCTGCCTCGGGGGAACCAATCAAAACAAGAAACAGAAATGTCAGTTTTTGTAGCGCCAGGATGTAAAATGAAACAGTGAGTCGTGAAAACATAAATACAAACCGATTCAAGGCAAAGGAAGAAAAGATGTGGACCTCAGGTGTTGGGAGGCACAAGTAGTAACATCACTCCAGCGGGCGAAGAAAAGATGTGGACCTCAGGTGTTGGGAGGCACAAGTAGTAACATCACTCCAGCGGGCGAAGAAAAGATGTGGACCTCAGGTGTTGGGAGGCACAAGTAGTAACATCACTCCAGCGGGCGAAGAAAAGATGTGGACCTCAGGCGTTGGGAGGCACAAGTAGTAACATCACTCCAGCGGGCGAAGAAAAGATGTGGACCTCAGGTGTTGGGAGGCTCAAGTAGTAACATCACTCCAGCGGGCGAGAGTAACTCAGATCGAGTCTTTACTCCTTATGTCTCCTCATACAAAAGATGGGTGATGGAGACATGGTTCGGTTCAAGGCCTGGGTATCAGGTGATGGAATGCTCAAGTGGCAACATCACCTGACCAGCCTGGAGAAAATATCATTAAACCCTTACTTTCTATCCCTCTTACTCAGAAAAAAAAGGTTATAGAGATTTGGTGCGATTCAAGCCAGATATATAAAAAAAAACGTACATTTCAAGTGATGGAAAACTCAGGAAACATCAGTGAATCAGCCAAGGGTAACTATGATTGAACCTTTACGCTTTCCTTCCTCTTCGTCAAAAAAGTAAGGGAGAGACTTGGTTCGACTCTATCCAGGTATATAAAGGTCATGGTTCTCAGGTGATGGAAGACTCAGGAAACATCACTGAACCGGCTTACTGCGGCTAGGATTGAACCTCTACTTTCAGCTTCCTTCTTAATGGAAAAATATATGAATTGTAGAGTTACGGCTCGATTCAAGCCAAAGATATATAGAGCTTCGTTCTCAGGCGATGGGAGGCTCAAGTTACATCACAACTGGTGAAGAGGATCTAACCTTAAACTCGACATTAATATCATATGAATACAATGCAGCTCACTTCTCTCGATCTTGCTTTCGCCCTCAGGCATTAGGGAAACAAGACCAGAGAACGCCTCCACATTGAACCGAAAGAGAAATTATGAAGATAAGTAGTCGATTGGTTACAAATTATGAAAAAAACGGAAGCAAGGAAACGAAACAAAAAACACAATGAAAAATCGGAAAAGGGTTGGAAAGAATATGACAACAGATGAACGACATACAGGAAAAGGAGAGAAAAGGGGAATTCAAAACAGGAAGATGATGTAAAAATCGTCATTTCCGCGAGGCCTCAATACACGGACGAGCAGCAGGACAGTTCCGCCTCGCGCCGCCCCTCGGAGCAGCGGTGTGGCTAATGCAAGAAGCAGTTTCGCGCGCTGGGCCCCCGAGACCACGCCGGAGGGATGGGACGGAGTACAGAAGCAGGGCGTGGTCAGGGAGGGAGCCCGGGAGGAACGGTTAACAGAGTAAGCTGAAAGGTTACACGCTGAGACCAGCAGAGTGTCTCACAGGTGTCAAGGCTCCGGGGGGATTAAGGTCGATGGCTACTAAAGGCTCGCGGTCACCGTCAGTATTTTATCGATTTGGTGGAAAAAATTGGCGGGGCGCTGGTAATCACTAGGCTCCTAATAGTACTGTTTTGGGGAATTTATAAGGTCTGCTACGCTGTGTTACTCGAATAAATGAAGGTTTGGTTAATACTAGATGTTAAGAGTCCAATCGCTTGTTGTTTTATCGTAGGTGAAAGGAAGTGCTAATCGCTAAAATCTATCAATCCTACTTTTCGGAGTTTAGGTTTGCTACGTTCTGTAAGCGCTTTGGTCGACTAGGCGATAGTTTGATTTATTATGGAAGTTAATTAAGAGTTCAATAGTCTTTTATCGGCGGTAACAAGAGAAGCCGCTAGTAAATCTAGTAATATTGCTACTTATCGGAATCTAGGCTGCTTTTTGCACTTTACAAGCACTTAGTCGAATAGGCGATGATTTAGTTCAGCCCACAAGTTAGGAGTCTCATAGTTTTCAGGCCAATGCGAGTAAGCCGCACAAACATACCTAATCATTGAGGCTGCGAGGCTAGGCGTTGAGGCCACTCTGTCCCCGGAGTGGCTTGGGTCCCGGAGGACTGGTCAGGGGTGCTGACGAGCGATGGCTGGCAGAGGTGGACACAGACTTTAGTTCATCAGGTCAAAGGTCACTTACTCAGTCAAACATAGCGGGTAAGGATTAAGGATGCTAAAACAATTATGGCAGAGTGAGTAGCGAGTCGCCGCGCGGATCGGAGGTGCTGCGCCTTGCTCGCGAAAACGCTGAATCGACATGGCTGGCCGAGCCAAGAACTCGGTGGAGTTCTGTTACGTTTGTGCGGATCCCACAGGCGATAAGTGGATAGGGTGCTGTCTGTGCCCTAAGTGGTGTCATGTGAAGTGTGCTCATCTGTCTGGAATTAAATCGGAAAATATATATAAAGTAAATTGGATTTGCAACCCATGCCTTCATAAAGCATCTCTGGCTACCAAAATTGTGGAAAAAATGGAAAAACTCAAGCTGGAATTATCTAAGGAAATATCAGAAGTGAAACAAGAAGTTGAGTCACGAGCGGTCAGCGTGAAGGAGGAGCTGGGGGAGGTGGCGCAGGATGTGGCGGACGTCTTGCAGCGGGCTGAACATGTGGAGTCAGCAGATGCAACTTGGGCTGAGGTCACCAAACGTAAGAGGAAAGTTAAGAAGAATTTACTTGTTGTCAAGGCCTCGGAACAAGATAAAAAGGCTACAGAGTTGAAAAGTAAAGTTTCTGAAGCATTACTTGGCATTCAGATTACTGATTCAAGATTCACTATTGGAAGTAATATTATAATGAACTTTGATGATGAGGATATGAGGAATGAGGCAGCCCCAAAAATTGCAATCTGTGGAGAAAGTCAGGACTAAAAGTGTGGGAAAACTGAGGCCAAAGATCGTAATGTGCACAAGGAGGAGACTGGGGATAAGATAATTGAGACACTGCTTAAAAGAAATGAGTTCCTACACTCGATTCCACAAGTTGAGGAGAAAATTGAGAAAATTTTTAGTAAGCCTGCTGCCGGTGGCGCAGCACATTATATCCTGAAATGTGACCCAATGGTTAGAGAGCTAATCTACAAGCACCATGATGGAATAAAACTTGAATGGGGGGTGTATACTGTGGGAGACAGATACCATGCAATAATATGTTATCATTGTCAGAGATATGGTCATATTGAGTCCAAATGCACTGCCAAGGCCAATGGTGAGAACCCAGTATGTTATAAATGTGCAGGAGAGCATAAAGCCAAAGACTGCCCCGGGACTGAGAGCATTTGTATAAATTGTGTGAGGTACAAGAAGTCTGAAGTTAATCACTCGGCGAATAACCAGTGTTGTGTAGTTTTTCAGACTGATATTGAGAGAATTCGTAACATAACCGATCATGGCTACTAATTCCTCAGATACAAAGATAAAATGTTGTCTGGTAAACGTTCAGTCTGTGGGAAATAAAACTCTAGATATCCGTGATCTCATCAAAGAAAAGGATCTTGACATTTTAGCGGTAACTGAGACATGGCTAAATGACTACGACGTCGCCAAGATTCGTGAGATGACGCCAGTAACTCGTACCTCTCTACGTGTTCCGAGGGAGACAGAAGGGGTGGTGGTGTTGGGATCTTTCTTTCGAATTCTTTTAAGAAGATTCGGAGAAAAGCATCAGAAAGGTGGGATACCTTTGAATTAGTGCAAGTCATCTGTGAAACTGATAGAAGGAAATGCACCTTTATTGTGGTGTATCGACCTCCGGATACAAGAGCAGAGGTCTTTATTGATGAATTCGTACACTTTGGAGTCTGTGGATATGGTGAGTGCAAATGTGTTCATCTGTGGTGACTTTAACCTATGGATTGATGATCCTGAAAATTCTTCTGCCATGGCCTTCATTGAGATGATGGACAGTTTCAACCTGATTAATAAAGTGAACGAGATGACTTCTTTAGGGGGTCATGTGCTAGACTTGGTTTTCAGCGATATAGACGGTGATCTAGTGCAAGGGGTGTGTGTTGATGAAATATGTTGTATGTCCCCGGTGCATAAATTGGTAACCTTTGAAATTTCATACGTGAGGGAAGCAGTGCAGAGAAAAAAGATTACGTTCAGATTGCGAAAGAATTTTCAACCAGAAATACTGATTAACTCTGTAATACAGGAAATTACTATTAATTGTCGTGAAATCTGTGAACATGGCTCGGTGTTACGTGGAAACTGTGCTACCTGCCTGGTTAAGCTATATAATGGTTTAGCTAAAGATGAGTATAACAGCCTCTGTCCTCTGAGTGAAAAGGAGATAGTGTTGAGAGATCATGCACCTTGGTTTAATGCGGAAATACTGTGGGCAAAAAGAGAGAAGAAGAAAAAGAAAGACTGTGGCGTAGGCAAAAAACAGATGAGGCAAGAAGAGCATACCAGGAGGCGAGAAACCAAGAAAACCGGCTTGTGATAAAACGGAAAAGAGAATACTATCGGAATAAGGTTGTGGAGGCAGGGCCTGACATCAATAACTTATATAAGGTGCTTGACAGTTTAACTGGAAACAGAAAGGTTAACAAGCTTCCGGATGGTTTCTCGGATGAAGTGCTGGCAAATAAGTTTTTTAGTCTTTTTTGACCAGAAAATTGAGAGTTATCATGAACTTTAGAGGCGACCGCGGTTACCATGGATCCGCTGTGGAAACTCCAGTCCCTGAAATAAAGTTAACAAGCTTTCAACAAGTGGATGTGGCTGTGGTGAAAACTATCATACACAGGTGAACCTGACGTACTGTGATGACGATCCCTTGCCGATAAGTGACATCATTAAGAGTGAAAACTTTAGTGATTTCTTAAATATTATGACTGTGATGGTTAACACTAGTATCGAAAGCAAGACTTTCTCTGAGAGTGAGAAAGCGGCGATCGTGAAACCTATCGTTAAAGGTAAACTGGACCCACAGTGTTTAAGTTCCTTTAGACCAGTATCCAACTTGACGTTTCTATCTAAGATACTTGAAAATGTGATCTTAAATCAGCTAATGGAGCATTTGCTAGTGGTGCAGGCTTTACCGGATAATGAATCTGCCTACAAGAGGCTTTACTCAACTGAAACTACTCTCTGTTCGGTGGTAAACAATTTGCTTGTGCTTATGGATGAAGGGAAGTGTGGTGTTCTGATTTTGTTAGACTTGAGTGCTGCGTTTGACACGGTGGAGCACAGTCTATTGCTTCAGGATTGCAAGAATATTGGAATTGAGGGTGGCGCGCTGGATTATCTGAGGAGTTACCTTGAGAACAGAGCTGACTGTGTGCAAATAGGTAAATCGTTCTCCACTCATAAACTTTTGCAAAGAGGAGTCTCCCAGGGAAGTGTACTGGGTCCAATTTTATTCTGTGTTTATACTATCGGTCTTTCACATTTGCTAAGAAGGCATGAAGTTGACTTTAAACTGTATGCTGATGATACACAGTTCTATTTGTCGCTGAGTGATGTGGAAAACACTGAAGATAAGCTGAGCAGAATTATGGATGATGTCGGGAAATGGATGAATTCTAAGCAACTGAAGCTGAATGAGGATAAAACTGAATGTTTGATTGTGGGGAAGAACAAGGATGTCAGGAGGCTAGATGTTTCCACTCTTCGGATAAAAGATGACACTAGGACTGTAAAAAAGTCAGTCAAAGATTTAGGTGTGATACTTGACTGCACTCTATCATTCAAAGAACAGATCAGTCAGGTGGTGAGAACGGCAGGCTACCATCTCAGAAATATTGCATTTGTCAAGAAATACCTGGATGATAAGACCATGAAGATGCTTATATATAATCATGTAAATAGAAAGCTGGATTATTGTAACTCCCTTTATTATGGCCTTCCTAAATATCTGCTGAAGAAACTACAACTGGTTATGAACAGAGCTGCATTTGATTTAATTTCAGGATATAAGCTACGTACGGGGAAATTAACCTTCCTCCTCTTCATCGTGGGGCAAGAACGAGGAGGGATTGGGAGGAAAAGAAAGGGGAGGAGGGAGGGAAAGTTGGGGAGGGAGGGAAAGCTGGAAAGCAAGATTCTTTCATGTTTTTTCATCTTTTCTTCTCTTCGTCGTATTTTTCTGTTCTTTTCCCTGATTTTCTTTCCTCCTGACTTTGGTAGAGTTAGCCACAGCCTGAAACACAAGAAAACACACCAAACAGATATGCCAGGAAAAAAACAATTATACACATGCTCCCTTGCAGAGGTGCCAAGTCTTCATCCTCACCACCATCTATCATCCATTTTCTGGCCCATAACTATTACAACGAACCATTAGTAATTATCAAATTAAACGAGAAATACAAGTGAATTTCATGAATGTGGTTGAGAGGGTAGTTTTTGGGTGTACTCTTGGCATATGACGGTGAAAATGTGGCCGCCTTGCATCGCCTCCTCCTCCTCCTCCTTCCTCCCGGTCAGCTGATCCGAGGTGGACGGCGTTCCGCGTGTCGGCCAATTTCCTTGTAATCCAGGACGACACAGACGGCCATGGATGGAAGCAAGGTAGGTAGTCGTGTTATCAGGCATTAGGCCGGGCGAGGAGAGTTAATCAAGGCGAGACAAGTGATAAATAGCAGAAAACATGGACAGGGTGGCGGCGGGCAGGGCGCGTGATGGTGCCAAGAATAATTATTTTATCATTATTATTATTTCCTAATCTACAGTGCCAGGGAGGGAAGCAAAGGAGGTGACGTCTTGTTCAGGGTTTAGGAATCGTCTGGACGGTGAAATAAGGCGTTAAACATGGAAAAATATGAAAAAATATAATTTGTGATGGATGGAGCTGGCTGTGTCGGCTACTAGTGTCTTGATTGCTCTCTTGAAGGTTACCTATGTTAATGAAGGCGTGGAGGAGGTGATAGTTGTGGAAAATAAGGTTGACAGCCTCGGGTGGCGGTGTCGTGACAAGCCTGCCAGAGAGGCGACCCAAGGGTGTATGTGAGTGTGTGTCCTGAGGTGAGGAGGCAGGCGTTCAGGGGAGGACACTCTGGCAGGGGTCAAGACAGGGGCTGTGGGCAGAGGGATGGCAGCAGTGACGTGTGTGTGTGTGTGTGTGTGTGTGTGTGTCCTGAGGTGAGGAGGCAGGCGTTCAGGGGAGGACACTCTGGCAGGGGCTGTGGGCAGAGGGATGGCAGCGGTGACGTGTGTGTGTGTGTGTGTGTGTTGAGCCAAGCATGCAGGGGCAGGGGCAGAGTCAGGGATGATACCACAGGGGCAGGAGCAGGGACAGGGGTGTGTGTGTGTGGAGAGCGGGACACATACTGGGGTGTTGGCTCTCTGGGTGTTATTCTATACTTTTCCTCCCTGGTGTGCCCCGTGCCAGGGAGGAGTTTTGTGTGTATTCCCCTGTGTTATATTGACCCTAAGGAGAGGCAAGGGTGTAAACCTCCCTGTAGGTGAGGCCCCATTAGATTCAGTTATTTATTTATTTAATTTTTATGTTGTGGTCTCTTGCGGTGGTAGGCTTTCTTGGGGGTGCCTGCATGGTGGTCATCCCAAGCCTGTCAAGATGCAGCAGGCAAGTGTTAGAGGTGACTGTGGCCGTTTCAAGACACACCAAACCCTCAGAAAAAAATGGTCTGGTTCAGCAGCGAGGTGAACCTGTGTTAACTCACGTGGTTTACTGCACCCAACAAGGATATGTTAGAAAAGATAGGGACACTCGGGTTGCAGAGGTTTTGACACTTTCCGGTTCGACACCTGTGGGTGTTCGCACCTCCGTGATTTCGCGTGCTAGTTGTTTCGCCACTTGAAAGGAGAGGTTCTGCTACTCACCAAGAAAACCTATTAAAATTCTAAAAATGTTAACAATATTAACTCAACTTAATGTAACCTAATGCACACTACAGTAACCTTACCTAACATTACTGCCACAAGACACTGAGGCTGAAGGAACAATATTAACTCAACTAACCTAACGCACACCACAGTAACCTTACCTAACATTACTGCCATAAGACACTGAGGCTGAAGGAACAATATTAACTCAACTAACCTAACGCACACCACAGTAACCTTACCTAACATTACTGCCACAAGACACTGAGGCTGAAGGAACAATATTAACTCAACTAACCTAACGCACACCACAGTAACCTTACCTAACATTACTGCCACAAGACACTGAGGCTGAAGGAACAATATTAACTCAACTAACCTAACGCACACCACAGTAACCTTACCTAACATTACTGCCACAAGACACTGAGGCTGAAGGAACAATATTAACTCAACTAACCTAACGCACACTACAGTAACCTTACCTAACATTACTGCCACAAGACACTGAGGCTGAAGGAACAATATTAACTCAACTAACCTAACGCACACTACAGTAACCTTGCCTAACATTACTGCCACAAGACACTGAGGCTGAAGGAACAATATTAACTCAACTAACCTAACACACACTACAGTAACCTTGCCTAACATTACTGCCACAAGACACTAAGGCTGTGTGTGACAGCTAGCTTAATGGTGTGTTGAGATGGTAGCATATAGTAAGGCGTGTTCTTTGGGGCGCCAACAGCGTGTCCGGTTACTGGTTTGGATGTCAGGGCCTCAATGGCTCACGGCTGACACGGCCAGGACTCCTTCAAAGCTCCAGGAAACTAATAGCAAAGAGTGGACTGATCCAAACAACTGAAAAAATAGCCACAAATGTGTGTGTGTGGGAACCTGGGGAGTCGCTGGTCAGAGAGTTGTAATATATGGCTAGGCAAAAGTATATATGGCTGAGTTAGTTAAAATATATGGGTTAGTTTAAATATATATGGCTGGGTTAGTTTAAATAAATATATGGCTGTTAGTTAAAATATATGGCTGTGTTAGTTTAAATATAAATATATGGCTGGGTTTAAAATATATATATGGGTTAGTTTAAAATATATGGCTGGGTTAGTTAAAATATATGGCTGTGTTAGTTTAAATATATGGCTGGGTTAGTTTAAATATATGGCTGGGTTAGTTTAAATATATGGCTGGGTTAGTTAAAATATATGGCTGGGTTAGTTTAAATATATGGCTGGGTTAGTTAAAATATATGGCTGGGTTAGTTTAAATATATGGCTGGGTTAGTTAAAATATATGGCTGGGTTAGTTTAAATATATGGCTGGGTTAGTTAAAATATACGTATATGACTAGGGTTGAAAATATATGGCTGTGTTAGTTTAAATATATGGCTGTGTTAGTTTAAATATATGGCTGGGTTAGTTTAAATATATGGCTGTGTTAGTTTAAATATATGGCTGGGTTAGTTTAAATATATGGCTGGGTTAGTTTAAATATATGGCTGTGTTAGTTTAAATATATGGCTGGGTTAGTTTAAATATATGGCTGTGTTAGTTTAAATATATGGCTGGGTTAGTTTAAATATATGGCTGGGTTAGTTTAAATATATGGCTGTGTTAGTTTAAATATATGGCTTGAGTTAGTTAAGAAACCTTATAATACTTAGCAAACCCAACACTAGGGTAAGGTGATGTACTCTCCGGTGCTAAATCTCCCACAGATATACTAATTGGACTTTGCCACACAGATGCTGGACTTTGTGGACCCTGGCGGCCATGGGGAGGTGTCCATGGGCGCTGGGCAAGGCCGAGGGCGAGGAGTACAGCACACTGGATGAGGGGGACCATGGTAAGGGGTGGAGTGCTTGCTTCAATTATTTTCCTTAGGCCAAAAGTTCAGGGTACCAAAAAGGATAATATTAGTCAAAATTTGTCCTAAAAAAAGAAATAATTGCTGGAGTGCTATGCTTTTTCTGACGAACATGAATTAGCACACACACACACACACACACACACACACACACACACACACACATGCAGACTCACCATTCTGATAGCCCAGTGGGAAAAGCTCTGCTGCGTGGATCTTAACCCGGTGGTAGCAGCGGGGATCATGTTTGTTAATGGTCCCTCCAGGCGAGAAAAATGAGAAAAAAATCATCACTCACACAAACCATTTCATAATATATATCAACGCATTTGTGATCAGTTTATGCATCATCTAATTTTGGGGGTTTATATTATGGCAAAAATTTGGCCCGTTGCTGCTACACACGGTAAAGCCACACATTTGGCCCGTCGCTGCTACCGGGCTAAGAAACTACCCTTGGAAATAATCACAACTCCTATGAAAGCCTTGTCATTGTGTGTGTGTGTGTGTGTGTCTGGACGTCAAAATGTTTAAGAATCTGGCCCTCCTTCACCATTACTTATACCCTAATAATTCTCACCATCAGTCAGTTACCACCCCCTTTACCCCTTCCAGGATGGTGCAGGGCTCTCAGGAGATGGACAAGCAGGAACAGGGGACCAGAACTCACAGGTGTTCTTCATTGAGTGTGTGAGTGCCGCTGTCGTCACCATGAACACCTGCTCGGAGGCACCAAGTGAGTAGATGACGCTACCCAGAGTGACTGAAACAGGGAGGGCTTTGGGGAGTGAAACAGGGCTTGGGGTATCTGAGGTACAGTGAAACAGGGCTTAGAGAGGAGCTGGGGGAGTGAAACAGGGCTTGGGGAAGTTATATCTAGGCTTGGGGGTGTCTGAGGTTGAGTGAAACAGGGCTTACATAAGTTCCTAAGTGTGTGTGTGTACTGCCCCTCACACAAGGCATAAAGGTGTATATATATATCCCTACATTTGATATACTCATTTATTAGTTTGCAAGGGATTTGAATTTTTATGTTAAATTTTACTCCCAACAAATTATTTTTATCACAGGGACAAAGGTCTGTACTAAATGTCTGGGCACCTCAGTTCACCTATTTGAAAAGCCTCTCATAGTACTTGTTGGGGTGTCCATGGGGTGTTTTGGGATGCTGGTAATAGTTTTAACACGCCCTCTGCACCTTGAATGGGAAAATCACCCATGAAAGCCCTGTTAATCTTCACTGTGGCCTTGGGAAACAGTCATAGTAGAAGCTGAAACTCTCTCGTATAAGTTGCTGGCTTTCCACGGAGTGTTTTGTGATGCTGGAGATAGTTTGACCTGACTCCTGCACCTTGAAAGGGAAAATCACCCATGAAATCCTGGATAATTTTCTCTGTGGCCTTGGGAAACAGTTGTAATGGGATATCATTATGTATAACAATATTGACCTAAGAACATTTAATTCTTTATTTTTCCAAGGCATGAGTGACCCCCAAACCCTCCCTTCCACAGGACCCGTCAAGCCAGTCCGCCCTGCAAGACTGCCTGGTCAAGATGGGGTCCAGCCTTGCACAGAACTGCTTGGCTGGCTGGCCAGTGCCACAAGTTGGTGGTGACAAAGTAAAGCCCTCCATGACTGCTACAGCCTGATGGATGGATCTCATGGTAGGGTATGATGGGCTGAGAGAGAAGGATGATGATGTAGCAAGGTAAGGTTCAGTTTATTTTGCCCTGCTGCCAACGGGTGAACTTTTGATATGCAGTTTGGAATGTCTGTCAACTTAAGGTGTCTGGTGCAGTTTAGGGAAGGGTTAACTTTCTTTTTTTCAGCCTATGTTAAGAGCAGGGAAAGTGTAGAGTGACAGGACTTAGAGGAAGAGAAGGAAAAGGAATGTCAGTTAGAGAAGGGAGGGAAGGAGAATATGGATAAGGATGGAGTGAGAGAGAAAGGAAGGAAAGAAATATAAAGAAAAAACTGGAAATGAAAGGAAAATAAAGAGGAAGGAGAATATGCGAATACCAAGATGGAGACAGAGAGAGAAAGGAAAGAAGGAAGGAAAGAGATATATATAAAGAAAAGATTAGGAACAAGAGTAAAATAAATAAAGGATGAGGAGGAGGAGGTAGAATATACAAATAAAGATGGAGACAGAGAGAGAGAAAGGAAGAATATTCAAATAAAGATTGAGAGGAAGAGAATGGTCATCTGTTTTGTCCCCTGCTAGTTGAGCACTCCTGGTCGCATGTTCCTGAAGTCTCTGCGGGCATGTGGTCCCTGAGTGAAGACGCTCGGCTGTAACTTGGCAGCTAACCACGGGCTGTTCTGGAAAATACTCTCATTGTGATTCCCCCCTCCCAAAATTACCTTAAGTAACTCCAACCAAACCTTACCTAACTTTCCCTAACCTAACCTCACCTATCCTGCCCTGCTCAAGAGTACAGACTTGGGGAATATGCCTCCTGGTAACCCCTGTCATGGCCTGCAGGTGTGTGGTGACCCAGGCTGTGGAGGGTGGCTGCCACACTCACTGCTCCAGCCACTCACAGCTGTACCTCAGGAGCCAGACACCATCTGCTTCACTCCTGCCCAGACTTTGCCACTCACACCCAACAGCTGCTTCATCTTAAGGTAGGACTGCTTGATTATTATTATTGTTATTATTATTATTATCATTATTATTATTATTATCATTATTATTGTTAACCAAGAAACAGGCCCTGCTGGAAAGAGCCCTGCTGGAAAGAGTCAAAGGCTATAAACCAGAGGGTGAGTGACATTGTTATGAATTTTATATAGAAAGAAAGGAAGGAAAGAGAGGAGATGGAAAGGAAGAAAGGGAGGAAAGGAAAGTAGAAATTGATGAATGAAAGGAGGGAAAGAGAGAAGGAAGGAAGACAGGAAGGGAAAGAAAGAAGTGAAGGGGAGGAGGAAAGGATAGAAGGAAAGAAAAAAGGAAGAGGAGGGAAGGAAAGAAGGAAGGAAGGGGGTGAGGTAAGGATACTACTACTACCACTACTACTACCATAGCTGGGCATTATCGCGATACTTTATCGCTGATAACAAAATCGGGTTATCGGCCATCCGCTACTTATTTAAATATATATCGGTATCTTTTTTAGTTTTGTAAGCAAACTAGCGATAATCGCTACCATTTTCCGCCTCTCAGAAGAAAAAAACATTGTCTCCTCCCTACACGTGGCCCGGGCGCCCGGTGTTATATGAAAAAACTTCGGGGTGTGAAATATCTTCGGTTAAGAGATTTCATACTTAGATCATCAACACTAAAACACTAGCTTATTTTTTTATTACCCAAAAATCAATATGTTAAGGAGATAAATAATTTAACTTTGCCCAAAAAATTATTATTCACTGCCTCAAATTTGATATTACATATTCGTTTATGAGCATGCCATGGTGTTGAAGGCACCCGGTGTTGTGTTATTTGGTGTCCCATCTTCAACAGCTGGAGCTTTTGTTTACAAACACTGCTCTCTTGTGAACTGCACATGTTCAGACCAGTAAGCGTAGCCCTGTACAGTCTCACAAAGCTTTCTAACACATTAAGAGTTGCTGGAAGGCTGAATCATACAGTAGGGTAAGGTGGGGCAAGTTGCCCCCCTTAAGGGAGATTGACTGTTGTAGCCACATTTTTTGCAATAGAATTTTGAAAAAAAGTTTTGTTGAAAGCTTAGGCTAAGGCCTATCTATGGAATATATTATGTCCATTTATTATGATTTTGACTTTATTATATTGACAAAAAATAATAAAAGGGGCTCCTTACCCCGCATGTGGGGTGGAATGCCCACTGGGTAGGCCTTTTACCCCCATAGCTGGGCACGATAACAGAAAACCTTATTCCCGATAACCGATAACTGATAATGGAAAACCTTATCGGTGATAACTGATATTCGTTAACTGGAAACACAAATATAGGCGATAACTGACAACCGATACCCGATATAAATCCACAATTCCGATACTAGCTAGTGATAAGTACGATAGGCGAAAACGATATTATATTGATATTTCAAATAAAAAAACATAAATGAATTCAAATTTTCATTATCTTTTTTAGAAAACTTACAAAACCTGAAAACCACACGTTGACACGTACATATGGACGGTAACACTAGAAACGCCTGAACCGGTGTTGTGTTATTTGGCGTCCCCACCGTCAACAGCTGGCGCTTTTGTTTACAAACACTGGTCTCTCGTGAACTGCGCATGCTCAGACCAGCAAGCGTAGACCTGTACAGTCTCACAAAGCTTTTTAACCGTAATTAAGAGTTGCTGGAAGGCTGAATCAGACATACAGTACCACTGCCACCATCCTTGCTGTTTCTAGAACGACACTCTGTACGACTTGTATTTATACGTACAGAGTGTCGTTCTAGAAACAGCGAGGATGGTGGTACTGTATGTATGATTCAGTCTTCCAGCAACTCTTAATGTGTTAAAAAGCTTTGTGAGACTGTGCAGGGCTATGCTTACTGGTCTGAACATGTGCAGTTCACGAGAGACCAGTGTTTGTAAACAAAAGTGCCAGCTTTTGACGGTGGGACACCAAATAACACAACACCGGGAGCCTTCAATACCATGGCATGCTCACAAACGAATATGGAGTATCAAATTTAAGGCAGTGAATAATAATTTTGGGGGCAAAGTTAAATGATTTTTCTCTTTGATATATTGATTTATGAGTCTAACATAAAAATAAAAAAACCTGTTTTAATGTTGATGCTGTAAGTATGAAATCTCTTCACTGAAGATATTTCATACCCCGATGTTTTTTCATACAACACCGGGCGCCCGGGCCATGCATGCGCAGTAGGAAGGAGACAATGTTTTTTTTTTTTTTTTCTGAGGCGGAAAAAAGTAGCGATTATTGCAAGTTTGGTTACACAAGTAACGAAGATACCGATATATATTTAAATAAGTAGCAGATGGCCGATAACCCGATTTTGTTATCAGCGATAAAGTATCGCGATAAGTTATCGCAATAACGCCCAGCTATGTTTACCCCACTCTGGCTTACAATAATAAAACTCACAGAAACATAAGGAAAATATTTTTTCACATTATAAAAATATTTTTGAAAACTATAGCCTATAAATCTCTCGATGTGAAATATAGGAACACAGTCATATTTGTGTCTCCTAATGAATAGAATGTAAAACTAAACAATTAATTAACTTTCTGAAAGGTATCCCCTTCTTTTAGACTAGTAATATTAGACTAGCTTCCCTTTCTTCTGAATTTTTGTAACAGAAGGAGCATCTACTTTCATGAAAAATATATGGAACTAAATATTAAATTAATTTGATAAAATATGTCCTCTCTGTTGAATATTGATATCTGAAACAGTTAAAAACACCAACTTCCTTATAGTCTCAAACTCAAAAGTGTTCACTTATGGATGCCTTTCAAAAACTTAAACATGCAGAATGCACAACTGGAGTAGGCCTAGATCTGCATGTATGTCAAAACTGCCAGTCTGATTAGGCATTACAGTATTACTATTTTTTTTATTTATAGCAATACTGTAATGCCTAATCAGACTCGCAGTTTTGACTTACATACAGATCTAGGCCTACTCCAGTTGTGCAATCTGCATGTCACCAATTTCTACAACCCCGACATTGGAGCCATTTTTCTGAAGGTCTTCCCTCCCAAAATTACCTTAAGTAACTCCAACCAAACCTTACCTAACTTTCCCTAACCTAACCTCACCTATCCTGCCCTGCTCAAGAGTACAGACTTGGGGAATATGCCTCCTGGTAACCCCTGTCATGGCCTGCAGGTGTGTGGTGACCCAGGCTGTGGAGGGTGGCTGCCACACTCACTGCTCCAGCCACTCACAGCTGTACCTCAGGAGCCAGACACCATCTGCTTCACTCCTGCCCAGACTTTGCCACTCACACCCAACAGCTGCTTCATCTTAAGGTAGGACTGCTTGATTATTATTGTTATTATTATTATTATTATTATTATTATTATTATTATTATTATTATTATTATTATTATTATTATTAAGCCAAGAAACAGGCCCTGCTGGAAAGAGTCAAAGGCTATAAACCAGAGGGTGAGTGACATTGTTATGAATATTAAGAACATTTTCTTCAGTAATCTTTGACAGAGCTGCAGTGTTATGATAAATGAAATTATGAAACTTAGGTTGCAAAGCAGCCTGAATCTACGACCTGTTGTTCGTTGTTTTGAGGTCTACCAAAACTTGTGTACTCTCAATTTTAGGCACTTGATACACTAAAGCAATTAATAAATCACGAACACAGACTTTACTTGTTCATTATGTATTTATACCTTGGAGGAAGATTTATACCACTTGGCATTCCAAACCAAAACAAACCTTCTTTTGACCTGTATCGCTTTTCATCGGCTCATCAATGCCATCACTTCTTCTGGTACTAACTCTCCTCTCTGCCCCTCGTAGTTGCTACATTCTACAATTAGGTGTTCCACTGTTTCTTTCTCCCCAGTGTCCTAGACAGCTACAGCCCTTTGTGTTGCTAAGTCTCATACCTGTCAAGCTACTGTGGTGTCTTGCCATAAGATTTTGCGTTTGAGACCATAAGTTTGTGTTGAAAAAACATAAGACTTGACAGGTATGGAACTTCTGACGTACTCAAGCAGGGTGCACGAGGTACCTCCTTCCCCCCCCCCCCCCCCCACACACACACACACACACACACACACTAACCATAACAGTAGCTGTTACTCAGCACACTCGCATGAATTTAAATATGGCACGTATGATATATTTAAAATTGTTTAAAACAAACGTGTTAAAAAAAACATCGCCAGCGGAGAAAAAACTTAAGATTTTCAACTTACATTGTAAGACTTGAAAATCACTGAAATTACGTACGACTTATGCAACAAATGTAAGACTTGACAGGTATGAAGTCTTGGTGAGAGTGAGTTCGGCCCCTCAGCGGCTCCTTTCGGTACCGTGCAGGTTTCGGCCTTTTGAATATCTCATTACCACGAGTTCTACTGACTAGATTCTGTTCGGTTCTCTCCAGATTGAACATAAGTAAGTCTTCGTGGAATCCATTGGAAAAATGGTTCAAGCTATACATGCGGCAGGAGATTAGACAAAAATGCGAGAATGGTGTAAGCTTGGGTGCGAGTATTTAGCTTGTGATAACTGAATGGTAGAGTGTTTCTCACCACTTAACCTGAAAAATGTTAGCATAAACACTTGGGATCAATGTCTTGTAGACTATAGGCACAGTGCATCATGACTTATCACGTGAGAGATTTTAAAGTGTGCGAGTCTTCATAGCATCAACAGGCCTTGACTGTTTTAGTTAAAGTAGCGAGCGATCACTGACAATTTTGGGGGGACAGAACTCCTCTAATTGTCGCTGACTGTATGGCTTGTCCCATTGCCTCATGCAGTGTGTGTGTGTGTATTCACCTAGTTGTGACATACAGGAAAAGAGCTACGCTCGCGCTGTCCCGTCTCCATATCCTCTCTTATCCAACTTTTTCTTAAAGTCATGAATGTTTCTTGCACAAACCACCTCCTCCTCCAGTCAATTCCACAACTCAATGCTTCTGTTTGGGAAGCTAAACTTTTTCACATCTCGCCTACATGTGGTCGCCCTCAACTTCTTTCCATGTCCTCTCATTTCCTCTCGCTCCACACACACTCCAGATTCTCCACCCTGCTCGCCACCCTGTACACCGCTACCCCGCTATCAGGTCTTCTCTTTCTCTTCTCTCCAGGGTTGTGAGCCCCATGCTATTGAGTCTCTCCTCGTAAGTCCGATCCCTAAGTTCCGGTACCATCTTAGTTGCCATTCTACAAGAATCTACAAGCCGCTCCCCCGCTTCAAGCCAGCACTGCTACGAACACTGCAAGCCACTCCACGATACGGCGGAAGTATTCACACCAGCAAGGAGGAGGCACGCCCCGCTGACCTTGGGACACCCCGCATGCCCCTCGCTCCGCAGCTGGCGGCACCACCGCCGCTGCCGGGAGCATCGGCCCAAACCTCTTCAGGCAAACAGTCAGCAAGGGTACCCGCGGCCATCTCCCGGTGGCTTCAAGCTGTTCCCACTACCGTTTCTTGCTCGGCGTCTTCTCAAGAGGTTACACACCCTAGTCGTCTGATCTGCCACAGCCGCCCATCTCTTACTATCACAAGGACGACGCGGCCATCATACGTCTGGCGGCAGTGTACCGGCTCCCGCATCCGCGGCCGCTCAAATTGCTGGGTCAGCAGTTTTTCAACCTCCATGGCGAGTCCTCCGATGTCAGCCCATCCCTCACCTCTCACCGCCGCTGTGGCCGCGGCCGAGGTTTCCTGACGCGCCTGCAACGACTGCACGTAACCCAGGGCATCACAAGCCGTCGCCCTCTCCACTACATCAGCTGACTAATCTTGGTATTTGTGGATATTCCCTTCTTGTCCAAATATGCCGACTCGGCTTATTTTCATTATTGTCCGTGCAGGGGCACGATTTTTTTTATTTCTGTGTTCCTAACGCTGTTAATCAGTCATAATTGTGGGAGTAACGTTCATTCGCATACGATATTGATTCTTTCTTATTGTTTGCTAGCGAGTCTATTGAGTATAGTGTGATTTCCCTGATCAAAGTTAATCTTCATCAGTGTGCCCTGCCTCCGTTTTCTTTTCACCGCTCGAGAGAAAACGTGAGCATCAATGGTATACTCACTTAACATACCACTTGTTTATATAGTTATTCTTTCTATATATACCCATATCATTAGGGCATTCCATTATAACCTTAACTTCTATTACGTCTAAACAGGCACCTTGCTAGCCATTCTTTCTTGCCTTTTTGGGTTTTCAACGCAAACTATTCATTCATACACGTTCCGTTTATTGGTTCGTATTTACAGCTATCAACATATGCTCCTCTTTTGTAAATGATTTACACCTTTAACCAGTTGGCTCGTCCTTCAAGTGAAGAGGGACTGGAACACGATACCACAACCGGTGAATTTACTAAGGTAATCTTATGTTCAGGCACTCATTATTTATCAATTACAGGCCGCAGAATTCGTTCACCCCCGGGTTCGTCTGCATACTTACAACCCACTCAAGGTTCAAGGACACCCTCACCAGCATCCCCTCGCACCAGCCGCAGTATTACAGGCTCAAAGTAAGGTCTCTCTCACCTGTAGTTTTTGCAAACAATCAGGACATTCTGAACATTCTTGTTTCATGAAACGTAGGAATCAACACATTCAAGACGGGGCTCAGATAGGAGGTCAGGAGGTTACAGGGGCGGGCATCATTCATCACACAGGAACCCTAGGCCAAACCATCAGCGGAAGGCTGCCTTTTGCCATATCCACGGGAATTGTTTTCATGATTCAGACAGTTGTTCTGCAATACAAAAGGCCAAGGAGGAACAGAAGTACAAGTCCTCAGCGGACAGTAAACCACACTCCTCAGAATAAAAAGACATGACTTCGTGACAGCCCCGAGGCGTACATCCAATTCCTTAAGGAAAATACTAATTGGGAGCAACTTGACTCCGTCATTGCCGCCTTGGGACGGACAAGCATAATTGCCCTCCCTTGCAAGGTGGGCAACACTTCACTCACCTTAGTGGTTGACACAGGTGCCACAGTCAATGTCATATCCGACTCCGCTTACAGGTCACTGACACGACAAGCGAGTGGGGAAAATTGGCCGCTCCAAGAGAACGACCTGAATGTGGTAGGCGTGACGGGCACCACTTTGGGAATCCTTGGGCGAGTACCACTAACAGTCAGCTTACATGAAAAAGTATGTCCCTTTCGAGATTTCTTTTATGTCTCTAGCAGGTTTGCTTTACCTGTAGATGGGATCTTAGGATTGAACGCCATGAAAGACCTGCACATCGCCATAAACCCTGTAAGCAACGCGATCGTGTATCAAGGCCGACGCATACAGGGATGGTCAATCCATCGCCTCTGTCAACTGTAATCTCACCCTCAGAGGTGGAAATTGACCAACCCACCACAGACTCAGGGGCTGCCACCGCCCAAGTGTCCCCTCTTACGGTCAAACCACACGAAACCATTGCAGACTTGTGGCGGACAGTAACGGCAGTCGTAGAAGGTCCTCATATAGTTCCGGATCGTGCTGCAAAACTTGTTAAAATCCGTTTGCCTAACGCCCCTCCGGTGGGCAGTGATGTGTATCGACGGAGTTCTCACGTACACCGCGTGACGGTGGAGGTAACTCTTGCAACAGTCAAGGAGGGAGGTTTTGCAGAGGCATTGGTAATAAACACGTCTGGATCCCCTGTATCCTTAAAACACGGTGTTCGATTATGCCAGTGTCTAGTGTATGGGAGAAATGTCACCCCAGAACCAGCTGAATACCCTTCAGCCCAAGTTTCAGGCATATCCTCGGCGTGTCAGGCTTCTCCCGAACAAGACACAGCTAATTTAGAGGCATTCTTAAAAGTTGCACACTATTCCAAAATTAAGCCAACCTTAGTCCAGCTTCTGGAGCATTATCGGGGGGCGCTTGCTATACCAGGCGAGCCGCTTGGAGTTACGCAGTGTGCTGAACACCACATTAAGTTAAAACCCAATACAAATCCTGTATATATCAATGCGTACAAGCTCCCCCACAGTCAGAGGGAGGTGGTGCAACAACTTATCTCTGAAATGTTAGAACAAGGTGTCATCAAAGAATCGAATTCCCCGTGGAATTCGCCCTTGTTCTTGGTTCCAAAGAAAGACGGCTCTTATCGTCCTGTGATTGATTTCCGGCGTGTGAACACCGCGACCGTGGATGATCATTTTCCGCTTCCCGTTCTTAGAGATCTTCTGATGTGTCTCGGTAGAGGAAATAAAGTCTTTACGAGTCTTGATCTGGTCAGTGGCTACTGGCAACTGCCCATGGCCCCCGAGTCACGTGAAATAACGGCTTTCAGCACGCCTCATGGCCACTATGAGTGGACAAGGATGCCGTTCGGGCTCAAAGGAGCTCCCTTGACCTTCCAAAGGACAATGAACAGTATTTTTGGTGACTTGCTGGGCAACTCTGTCTATGTGTATTTAGACGACATCATCATAGCAAGTAAAGACGTGCATGCACACATGGAAACACTAAAAGCAGTCCTACACAGACTTCAAGAGGTTGGATTAAAGCTCAAAATCACCAAATGTGAATTTTTAAAGCCTCGGATCAAGTTCTTGGGGCATGTCGTGGACGAATTCGGCATCCACACAGTGGACGACAAAATAAAGGCTATTGCCGAGTTCCCTCAACCAACGTCTGCGGACAAGGTACGGTCTTTCTTGGGTGTCGCAGGTTATTACAGGCCTTTCATTAAGGACTTCGCAGCTCGCGCGAGTCCCCTAACCCATCTTTTAAAGAAAGACGTACCATTTCAGTGGCTCCCAGCTCAACAAACGAGTTTTGAGGATTTAAAGAAAGCGCTTACCCAGGCTCCGGTCCTTGTCTTTCCGGATTTCAAGGACCCCTTTCAGCTTTGTACCGACGCTTCGGCTAGTGGACTAGGAGCCGCGCTGATGCAAACAGATAAGTCCGGCAAAAAGCATGTGATAGCGTTCGCCAGTCGAGTACTTACAGCTCCGGAAAAGAACTATTCTGTTACCCACCTAGAGGCTCTTGCCATTGTGTGGGCTCTGAAGCATTCTCGAGACATGGTGATGGGGTACATAACTGTGGTGTATACGGACCACGCGGCCATAACTGATCTTTTCAAGGGAAAAAACCTACACGGTCGTCTGGCAAGATGGTTCTTAACGATCCAAGCATACAATCCGGAGATAAAATACATCACCGGGAAAACAAATGTGGTCGCAGATGCCTTATCTCGGAATGTTCCGATAGGCGCGATTACCACCCCAGAGGTCATCCACAACTTCACTTCACCTGAGCTACACACTGCTCAGCGTGACCACCCTGTGGAAGAGGTTAATTTATGCCCTCGAGTCGGGAGACGAATCAAACCTTCCTGAATTGCCAGTTCCCTTTTCACAATTCTTCCTATCAGAGGACAACCTCCTTTGTAGGTCATGGCCAACCAAACCGGTACCTATAGACCAACTGGTCATCCCAGACATATACGTCCCCGTGACGCTTAAGCTGGTCCATAACACACCCATTGCGGGTCACCCAGGAAGAGACAAGACGCTATCTGTCACCAGACGAAAATTCTACTGGCCCACATTACGGGTTGATGTAGAAAAACATGTCGCACATTGCGTCGTTTGTGCTAAGCACAAGGGGTCCGTCAAAGGGCCAGCACCTATGTTGCAATACCCAGTACCAGAGGCGCCATGGGATGTTGTTAATATAGACTTACTACAGCTCCCCCAGAGCCAACATGGCTCGCGCTACTTATTGGTGTGCGTCGACCAGTTCTCTAGGTTTCTAGTTCTAGCGCCTCTCAAGGACAAGACAGCCACATGCGTGGCCCATGCCCTCGTGACTCACGTGTTGTGTCCACATT
Source organism: Eriocheir sinensis (assembly GCF_024679095.1). Classification (NCBI taxonomy): domain Eukaryota; kingdom Metazoa; phylum Arthropoda; class Malacostraca; order Decapoda; family Varunidae; genus Eriocheir; species Eriocheir sinensis. The sequence continues at coordinate 1,266,689 of NW_026111598.1, forward strand.
CGTCTCCTCGAATTCTTCTGAGTGACAATGGCACCGAGTTTAGGAACTCAGTATTGAGCGAAATATGCGCTCAGTTTAACATCACGCAATCCTTCATCACAGCTTACCACCCAGCTGCTAATGGGTTGGCGGAGAGGGCTAATAGGAAAATCTTACAGGTCCTCAGGCCTATCGTGAACGATCTCCACGATAATTGGGAGGATTGGCTATCGCATATAGCCGCTTCCATAAATACGTCGATAAACGACTCTACGGGTAAGTCTCCTACTACATCTTGTATGGGGTGGAGAAACGTCTTCCGTACGACTTCCTAACAACCCCACAGCAACCTCTCTACAACATTGATAGGTACGCACAACAGCAGATGCATATGTTTTCCAAGATACACTCAGAAGTTAGGTGTACGTTAAAAGCTACGAAGGTTGAAATGATGTCAAAACAACACAAACAGGGCGTCCCGGTGAATTTCAAAGAGGGTGACACAGTCATGATTAAGCAAGCGGAAAGGAGTTCGAAACTGGGGGCTAAATATTATGGTCCTTACCGAGTTGTTCGGAATGTCAGGGGAAATCGGTTCGAGGTTCTCGAGTCGAATAGTGGAGTCAGTCTAGAAGTTCACAGTGATCGTCTGAAAGTAATTCCCTCACCTTTGGACCTTGATATTGGTACTTCCCCCTCAGAGTCAAATGTTCAACAAGATAATCCCAACACCCATAGCTATGACTTGAGCCCACGGGTTTAAATACTTCATTCCCACCACTTTCAGATCATGATGTTGCGTTTTCTGACCATCTTGTTGTCCCTCGGCTCCCTGCTTGCAACAACACCCATCCACCTGAAGCCTGGTGCCCTCACGGCACACATGGGAGAGGTCTTCCTCATAGAAGATGTGCTCCTCGTAAAATATCCATATACTTCCTTGACCACCACCACGGACACAATCAGGATAGTCTCAGAAAAACTACTCGGCATGGCAGACGCTATCCGGGCTACCAAGACTAGGGAATCAAAGGCTCCTTCTAGTACCAACTCTCTGACTCTTTTTCAACTACTGGAGGATCGGATCCTGTTCTTACGGGGAAAAGTTGATGAGGTAAACATGGATTATAGTTTTCACTCAGTTCACTCTCGGGTAAAGAGGGGATTGCTCAACATCGTTGGGTCCGCCTCAAAGTTCCTTTTCGGTACGGCTACCGACGAGGACGTTCGCGATTTGCGGGACCACTACGCTCATGTACTTTCCTTTGCTGCTCGAAATCGCAGGGTGATCAACGCCAATTGTAGAAAACTTGCGCAATTGCATACTAACATTGCGGTACTGCTAGAGCAGACAAATAAGATGGTAGAGGTTATCAACATAGTTGTCAAACAGATCGACCAGGTGAATCAGTTTCTCCTCCTAGATCAGGCCTTGCATGTATTGGAAAACGTCATTAACTCCGTCGCAACGGCAAATCAGCAGGTTATTAGCAACGTGGTTGACGCAGCGCACGGTAGAGTCACACCTGCCTTGTTCCCTCTACACGATTTGAGAACGACTGTCCAGATCGGGTATCAAAATTATAGCCTGACGCCTTTATTCACCCCGGACATGAGTCAATATTTTTACCCCTTGATTGAGTCCAGCCTCACCCCTGATGCCATAATCATTCATGTTCCGTTTCAGACGGCGGACGTGTTTGAGGCACACGAAATTGTCCCGTTCCCTTTTTCGGCAAAGGACAGTGTGTTGGCCCTGGACACGTCCCCGTCTCTTGTTCTAATCGCGAAGGATTTCGCTCTGTATTCAACGGGTAGCTACTCACTCTTGCAGTATTGCAAGGAGACGGTCTTCGGGCGATTCTATTGTTCTGCGTCTCTCTTTGCCTTCCTTCCAGTTCGGGGTGGGGTATGCGAGATCGCCCTCACCCGCGTGAACGCGTCTGACGCTCTTTCCCTGTGCCCTTACAAGCTGCTAACACCAACGCCTGTTTTCCATAAGAACTTTCAGGGTCTGCATTATTTTTATTTCCCTCAGTCATTCTATGTATCGGTCATCTGCCCGGAGGGTACCACTTAACAACGGGTTACTGGTCACTATGCCATAGCGGAAGCATGCTATATCCGCTCCACTAACATAACAACGTACCCGTCCCGGATTCGTCTGGTTTTCACGGCCAATATTTCCCATCGAGTGTTTCCTCTACGGTCTCTCGATGACATTCATTTTTCCAGCATCTCTTATGTGACTAATTCCCTTAATTCATTGTCTTTCGCGAACAAAACAGAGTTTGCGGAAACCCTGGAGGAAACGCTGCCTGAATACTTGCATCTCCCCTACCTGTACCCTGGATTTTTTGTACCAATGTTTCTGATGTTCGTCAGTCTCGTCGTCATGTGCTACCTTATTAGGAGGAACTCTGTCCTGCACGATTATTTGGTTGTGCCGACACGGCGACTGGATGCAGGGAGGCCACTGGCAAGGTAGTTTTCCTTTTCTCAGACAAGTCAGGGGACAGAAACCTGGCTGCTCCTATACTTAACATTGTACTGTGTTTCACTACTGTATTTTTTTTTTAGGAGCTAGATCAACGTTTCATTGTCTGTAACTATGCCAATTGATAGTTTCTTATACATGTGTCCTTATATTTATCTTTTGAGAGGTTTCTTATGTTTCATGTCACACACGTTGTGGTTTCCCTCTCCCTATTTATATTATAATTCCACATCTGTTCTTACATAGCCAGTGTTTTAATATAATTGTATCATAGGCAGTCTGCTTGACAAACTCCCTCTATGTATGTTCATGGTACCTAGACTGCTATTTCGATTTTTATATATCGCGAGGTCGCGATCACTGGTAGGTGACCGAGCAGTGTTATAGTAGGATATCAATGTATTATTATTATTTAATATCACCACGAATTAGGCATACAATTGTCAATGGAAAAACCCCACGACAGATAGATCACGCCACCTTATAGGAATGTCGTCCGTCAGTGTTTACCGTCTCAGTTTTGTATACTTCGCACTCCGATGGTGCGTGGAGGTCACCTTGACATACGTGACCAATTGTAACAATTATTTTCCAACCTGTAACTCGCGTCTCCTTCACGAGAGTCCGACTGACACACAACGACAGTCGCTCTCGCTCCGTCGCTTCTTGTACATAAAGGCTACGAATATAATTCGCCTTAAGGAAGCTGAAGTCTTAATCAACACCCTTTAAACGCCCCCCGACAAGCCCGTTACAGGTTGGTGACACAAGATCTCCCTCTCCTGAATCCAAACTGGCAATCCGAGATAATTCTCTCCCTTTCTAAAAAATCCAACCACCTGTTTTTAAGTAGCCACATATCTTTGCAGCCACACTAGTGAGTGATACCGCTCTGTAACTTAGTGGGTCCTCTCTCTTTCCTCCTTTATAATTTGGTACTATGTTTGCTCTCCTCCAATCTTGTGTGTGTGTGTGTGTGTGTGTGTGTATATATATATATATATATATATATATATATATATATATATATATATATATATATATATATATATATATATATATATATATATATATATATATATATATATATATATATATATATATATATATATATATATATATATATATATATATATATATATATATATATATATATATATATATATATATATATATATATATATATATATATATATATATATATATATATATATATATATATATACATATATATATATATATATATATATATATATATATATTAAAACAAAAAAAGAACATGCTTTTTTTAATTTTTATTTTATTTATTTTTTACCGTGTTTGTTTTACACCCTGTCTCCCCGTGTATATTTATGAACCATGATTTGCAGGATCAGCGATGTGGGCATGCTGTACCACCACCACCACCACCACCACCACCAGGGGAGCCACTCACTGTCACAAGAAGGAGGGAAGCAGGTATGTATGTATGTATTATTATTATTATTATTATTATTATTATTATTATTATTATTATTATTATTATTATTATTATTATTATTATATTATTATTGTTGGGCTGTTAAAGCCCAACCAACAGGTCCTGTTGGCAGTAAGGGCAGGCACCAGTACTGGTATTGGCAGTACTGTGTGACACCATCAGGGCACCAGTCTGCTCATCAGTCTGGTGCTGCCACAGTGTTGTAGAGTCGGTACTTTTAGGACCTGTCCTGTACTGGTACCTGCCCAGCCCAGCCCCACCCCCAGCTGGACCTGTGTGTTCAACCCTTTTGATGCTAAATCCTTGCAGCGAGGACCAGCGTAACTTGCCGGTGGTGCTAAACCCTCGCTGTGATCACCAGTCGCACTCAAATTTCAAGGATATGAGAGTGTTCCAACACTATTTCTCACCCCACAGCACTGCCAATTGAGTGGGTTTTCCACTAAATTTGGTGGAAAATCATATCAGCCTAGAGCGGAAAAGCGCAGAAAATCTACGGACGAGTAACTGGTGGATGTTGTTGTCCAATATTGCAGCATTTTTGCATAGCTTCACCTCACTGATTTTTTGACCATATAGTTGTAAATTTTGCATTTGGCAGTACTGCCCTGCCAGCACCCCATCAAGAGAGCTACTCAGTAATTGCCTTATGGTTGACCGACACGCACGCATAAATGTACGTCTTCACAGGCAACACCCCCTGAACGTGCCTGTACGTTCGCAGGAGAGGCTTACATAACCGAATGTTATAGATCTTGGCCTCTTCTTTCCAAAGGTGTTTTTGTTTTTTAGCTGTGGTGAATTGTTTTTGAGATACAGCGGTTGAAAGAGCGAGCACTAGCGTCACTTGCTGAACGTGCCTGTACATTTGCAGGAGAGGCTTACATAACTGAATCTTATAGATCTTGGCCTCCTCTTTCCAATGTTTTTTTTTGTTTTTTAGCTGTGATGAATAGTTTTTGAGATGCTGAGGTCAAAAGAGACCCCCCTCCCTCAGTTGGGCTGCCCGAGTGCGCCTGGGGGATAGTCTCGCTGCGAGGGATTAGCAATGAAAGGGTTAACAGCTGCTGGCAGGTATGATTCAGTGTTCAGAACACTGATCTCTGAATCTAAGGATTGGTTAAGTCTGTGCAAAGCCAGCTTTGGTTCCCTGGGCCCATGTAAGGTTTGGGACATCAGTGAGTGGCAGGCAGTGATGAAACTGCTGCCTTACAAATTTATTGAATATTTTAATGCCCTCACTACCATGTGTTTATGCCAAAACAACACTGGCTGCCTGTTTTGCCTGCCCAAAACAAAGGAAATGTCAGCACCTGCCTGTAACATGCTCTAAGTACTGATGGCTGTAATATTTTGAAAGTGTTACTTGATTGTGTTGGAAATGCTGCAAACCACAGTAATAATGATGTCTGCAACATTTATTTCAGTCATCCCTTAATGGCTGACACAACAAAATCAGACATAGCATTGTTGTCTTGCAAGTTTAGAAACAAAACAATTGCTCTATTGGATGGTGACCAAAGAAAACTGTCACACCTGGTGACTTGTAAACTGTAACATTTGTTCTTCCTCAAGTCAGCCCAGTAATACTTAACACATGCCAGTGTGTACAGCATGATACTACAGCCAAGGAATTATTGTTTTGTGCCAAGTATGGAAACAGATAGTGTTTACTTTCACTTAATGGGATAACAAACCATTAGTTAGGGCACTCAGTACACTTGTAATGGAGTGTGTTAGCACCGACACACTCGGCCAGTGATGAGTCGTGAATGTTTCCCTCAACAGCTGAGGCCCCGGCCTTCAGGACTCCTGCCCGGCCCACTACAGAGAAAGACACCAACAGGTCACTGCTTTGTACACTCTCCACAGTTTTATCTCCTCATCTATATAGAAAGAAGCATTCACTAGTAAATGATGCCCATGGAAGGGAAACTTAAGGACCTGAACTTGAAGATGAAGGAAATGTCTGAGGCTTCATGGTGAGGACTGTTTCAGGGACGAGCTGTTTGTAAGGAATTTTTGTAACTTACAGTACAGTATGTGTGGCCAGTGAGTCATGCTGCCCATCATTCTTCCTGGCATTTCTTGCATGCACACACATCATCCTTTCCTTGGAAATGGCCAAACTGTTCCCATGAAGCTTTGGTGTTGATGAAAAAATTCTCAGGGTCAGCCTTTGTGCATCTTTGGGGAAATGCACCAATATGCCAATCCACAGCTATAAACATTAGCAGGCCTGTGACCATGCCTCCATGCTCCTGTGGTCAGCGGGCCTGGCTTTTACTCCTTGCGCTCAGATTTGAATCCCGGCCCGGGCAGTCAGCGTGAATGTCACCCAGGTGTTCATCTTCCCTTTGGGGCTGGTGGATAACTGTGTGCCTGGTTAACCCTTAAAGCGGTGGCTTGTTTTGCCCTGCAGGCTGTCCTCCCACTCGGGAATATTCGGCAAAACATGCCTCTTCAACCTTTCATATCTTCACTTCTACTTACCTCACGTGACTGAATGAAGTACCATTGTAAAGTACTTACCCTTAACTGTCCTTCGACGTTAAGTTGAAGACTATATAACCATTGCTGGAGCGAGTACGGAATATTGAAGTAGGATCACTGAAAGAACGTTACGTATTATAGACAGTTTTCCATCCCTAGTGGACTTCCCTTCTATGATTTAGTAATAAAGAGCATAACTTTTCTACAGTTTATGTAAAACACACCCAAACAAGCTTAACTTCCAGGCCTTCCCTTGGTGGGTGCTGTGGCCCCCATCTTGTGGATGAAATTCCCTGTAAGGTGAGAAGAGGTGGGTGTACATCTTGTCAAAGCTAACACAAGGCAGCATGGCTGGGTAGTGTTGGAAAGAAAACACATGCTTACTTCACCACAAACAAAGGAAATCTGACGGCGCACCAAGTCAAAAAATGCTTGTTGAATGTTGTCCACACCGCGCCTTGAGCCCAGGCACCAGCTGTGACCCACTGTTGTCCACACCCGCGCTGTTAGGGTTAAACTCAATGTCAGCAGGACTTTGCATTTCAACATCATTATTGAATATTAACCCATAAAGGCCGACGATAACTCACGCGTCTACCCCCCAAGCCGCAGCAATCGTCTTAAAATCAACTCCTGCAGAATGACCTGGAAGCAATTTTAGCTGTAGTATTCATTTAAATACATCAGCATGTGAAATATTTTTTGTTTGCTGCAGCCTGGACCACGGAAGGGAATCGCTTGTTTTGAAATGTATTGTTTGCGTGCAGCACTGGACCACGGAAGGGAAGCTTGTTTTGAAATGTATTGTTTGCTGCAGCACTGGACCACGGAAGGGAAGCTTGTTTTGAAATGTATTGTTTGCTGCAGCACTGGACCACGGAAGGAAGCTTGTTTTGAAATGTATTGTTTGCTGCAGCACTGGACCACGGAAGGGAAGCTTGTTTTGAAATGTATTGTTTGCTGCAGCACTGGACCACGGAAGGGAAGCTTGTTTTGAAATGTATTGTTTGCTGCAGCACTGGACCACGGAAGGGGAAGCTTGTTTTGAAATGTATTGTTTGCTGCAGCACTGGACCACGGAAGGGAAGCTTGTTTTGAAATGTATTGTTTGCTGCAGCACTGGACCACGGAAGGGAAGCTTGTTTTGAAATGTATTGTTTGCTGCAGCACTGGACCACGGAAGGGAAGCTTGTTTTGAAATGTATTGTTTGCTGCAGCACTGGACCACGGAAGGGGAAGCTTGTTTTGAAATGTATTGTTTGCTGCAGCACTGGACCACGGAAGGGAAGCTTGTTTTGAAATGTATTGTTTGCTGCAGCACTGGACCACGGAAGGGAAGCTTGTTTTGAAATGTATTGTTTGCTGCAGCACTGGACCACGGAAGGGAAGCTTGTTTTGAAATGTATTGTTTGCTGCAGCACTGGACCACGGAAGGGAAGCTTGTTTTGAAATGTATTGTTTGCTGCAGCACTGGACCACGGAAGGGAAGCTTGTTTTGAAATGTATTGTTTGCTGCAGCACTGGACCACGGAAGGGAAGCTTGTTTTGAAATGTATTGTTTGCTGCAGCACTGGACCACGGAAGGGAAGCTTGTTTTGAAATGTATTGTTTGCTGCAGCACTGGACCACGGAAGGGAAGCTTGTTTTGAAATGTATTGTTTGCTGCAGCACTGGACCACGGAAGGGAAGCTTGTTTTGAAATGTATTGTTTGCTGCAGCACTGGACCACGGAAGGGAAGCTTGTTTTGAAATGTATTGTTTGCTGCAGCACTGGACCACGGAAGGGAAGCTTGTTTTGAAATGTATTGTTTGCTGCAGCACTGGACCACGGAAGGGAAGCTTGTTTTGAAATGTATTGTTTGCTGCAGCACTGGACCACGGAAGGGAAGGTTGTTTTGAAATGTATTGTTTGCTGCAGCACTGGACCACGGAAGGGAAGCTTGTTTTGAAATGTATTGTTTGCTGCAGCACTGGACCACGGAAGGGAAGCTTGTTTTGAAATGTATTGTTTGCTGCAGCACTGGACCACGGAAGGGAAGCTTGTTTTGAAATGTATTGTTTGCTGCAGCACTGGACCACGGAAGGGAAGCTTGTTTTGAAATGTATTGTTTGCTGCAGCACTGGACCACGGAAGGGAAGCTTGTTTTGAAATGTATTGTTTGCTGCAGCACTGGACCACGGAAGGGAAGCTTGTTTTGAAATGTATTGTTTGCTGCAGCACTGGACCACGGAAGGGAAGCTTGTTTTGAAATGTATTGTTTGCTGCAGCACTGGACCACGGAAGGGAAGCTTGTTTTGAAATGTATTGTTTGCTGCAGCACTGGACCACGGAAGGGGAAGCTTGTTTTGAAATGTATTGTTTGCTGCAGCACTGGACCACGGAAGGGGAAGCTTGTTTTGAAATGTATTGTTTGCTGCAGCACTGGACCACGGAAGGGGAAGCTTGTTTTGAAATGTATTGTTTGCTGCAGCACTGGACCACGGAAGGGAAGCTTGTTTTGAAATGTATTGTTTGCTGCAGCACTGGACCACGGAAGGGGAAGCTTGTTTTGAAATGTATTGTTTGCTGCAGCACTGGACCACGGAAGGGAAGCTTTGTTTGACATGTATTGTTTGCTGCAGCACTGGACCACGGAAGGGAAGCTTGTTTTGAAATGTATTGTTTGCTGCAGCACTGGACCACGGAAGGGAAGCTTGTTTTGAAATGTATTGTTTGCTGCAGCACTGGACCACGGAAGGGAAGGTTGTTTTGAAATGTATTGTTTGCTGCAGCACTGGACCACGGAAGGGAAGCTTGTTTTGAAATGTATTGTTTGCTGCAGCACTGGACCACGGAAGGGAAGCTTGTTTTGAAATGTATTGTTTGCTGCAGCACTGGACCACGGAAGGGAAGCTTGTTTTGAAATGTATTGTTTGCTGCAGCACTGGACCACGGAAGGGGAAGCTTGTTTTGAAATGTATTGTTTGCTGCAGCACTGGACCACGGAAGGGAAGCTTGTTTTGAAATGTATTGTTTGCTGCAGCACTGGACCACGGAAGGGAAGCTTGTTTTGAAATGTATTGTTTGCTGCAGCACTGGACCACGGAAGGGGAAGCTTGTTTTGAAATGTATTGTTTGCTGCAGCACTGGACCACGGAAGGGAGCTTGTTTTGAAATGTATTGTTTGCTGCAGCACTGGACCACGGAAGGGAAGGTTGTTTTGAAATGTATTGTTTGCTGCAGCACTGGACCACGGAATGGAATGTTGTTTTGAAATGTATTGTTTGCTGCAGCACTGGACCACGGAAGGGAAGGTTGTTTTGAAATGTATTGTTTGCTGCAGCACTGGACCACGGAAGGGAAGCTTGTTTTGAAATGTATTGTTTGCTGCAGCACTGGACCACGGAAGGGAAGCTTGTTTTGAAATGTATTGTTTGCTGCAGCACTGGACCACGGAAGGGAAGGTTGTTTTGAAATGTATTGTTTGCTGCAGCACTGGACCACGGAAGGGAAGCTTGTTTTGAAATGTATTGTTTGCTGCAGCACTGGACCACGGAAGGGAAGCTTGTTTTGAAATGTATTGTTTGCTGCAGCACTGGACCACGGAAGGGAAGCTTGTTTTGAAATGTATTGTTTGCTGCAGCACTGGACCACGGAAGGGAAGCTTGTTTTGAAATGTATTGTTTGCTGCAGCACTTGACCACGGAAGGGAATGTTGTTTTGAAATGTATTGTTTGCTGCAGCACTGGACCACGGAAGGGGAAGCTTGTTTTGAAATGTATTGTTTGCTGCAGCACTGGACCACGGAAGGGAAGCTTGTTTTGAAATGTATTGTTTGCTGCAGCACTGGACCACGGAAGGGAAGCTTGTTTTGAAATGTATTGTTTGCTGCAGCACTGGACCACGGAAGGGAAGGTTGTTTTGAAATGTATTGTTTGCTGCAGCACTGGACCACGGAAGGGGAAGCTTGTTTTGAAATGTATTGTTTGCTGCAGCACTGGACCACGGAAGGGGAAGGTTGTTTTGAAATGTATTGTTTGCTGCAGCACTGGACCACGGAAGGGAAGGTTGTTTTGAAATGTATTGTTTGCTGCAGCACTGGACCACGGAAGGGAAGCTTGTTTTGAAATGTATTGTTTGCTGCAGCACTGGACCACGGAAGGGAAGCTTGTTTTGAAATGTATTGTTTGCTGCAGCACTGGACCACGGAAGGGAAGCTTGTTTTGAAATGTATTGTTTGCTGCAGCACTGGACCACGGAAGGGAAGGTTGTTTTGAAATGTATTGTTTGCTGCAGCACTGGACCACGGAAGGGAAGGTTGTTTTGAAATGTATTGTTTGCTGCAGCACTGGACCACGGAAGGGGAAGCTTGTTCAGCGCTGGGAATGTGTCTTCAATGAATCAATTTGTTTACGCTTAAGTTTGGTGCCATTCTCTCTCTCTCTCTCTCTCTCTCTCTCTCTCTCTCTCTCTCTCTCTCTCTCTCTCTCTCTCTCTCTCTCTCTCTCTCTCTCTCAAGCTTGACTCTGAATAAGAAAAAAAGTAAACAAATTGAATTAAATAAAAAAAAATCCCTCTTGTGTTGCTTGTGCTTCCCAACAAACAAACAAACAAACAAACACAAAAATACATAAATAAAATAAACAAAATAAATCCATAAAGGTGTTCATCTTATTTTTGTTCTTTTAATATAATTTTTTCTCCTTTTTTATTTGCTATTTTTTTTCTTTTCATGAATTTATTGCTATCTCAATTGTTTACACAGGCAGAAGAAGAAGAAGAAGAAGAAGAAAACACACAGAGAGAGAAGAGGAGGAAGAAGAAGAGGAAGGACTTGTAATATGGCAGACATCAAACCAATGGTGAGTGTTAAATATTTTGTCTTTTCTTCCTTCCTTCCTTCCTTCCTTCCTTCCTTCCTTCCTTCCTTCCTTCCTTCCTTCCTTCCTTCCTTCCTGGCTCTTGTATGGATGGGTAGATGCTTACAGGTATGGGTGAGAGGGGCCTGGGGGTTAATAAGGATAAATCTGGGTGTAATTAAAGAGAGGAAGAGGAGGGGGGCTGTCTGTCTTCCCTGTCCTTTGATAGCATAGATGGATGAGCAAGTTCTGAGGTTAACCATTCCACAGCCTTCAGTCCAGGGTCTTGTAGTGCCTATAGGGAGGGTCTGGGGTCTGCTAAAACATGCTGAGTAATGCACAGTGGAGGCATTAGCAGAGGGGTGGTTAGGACAGTTTTTTTGGGAAGAAAGATCATTAACGAACAACAGAGAGAGTGGGGGATAGAACAGAGGGACACCACTGTGGACAGGTTTAGGGGCAGAGCAGTGACCGTCTTCCACAGCGGAGATAGAACAACTGGAAAGGAAACTGGAGATAAAATGAGAGAGAGAGAGAGAGAGAGAGAGAGAGAGAGAGAGAGAGAGAGAGAGAGAGAGAGAGAGAGAAAGAACTCAAATGAAATATATGTGGAGTGAAAAAAAAAATACACCATGAAATATGAATACCCTGGTGTGCCCAGTAATACAATATTACCTGAAGGATGATGCCTCAGTGGACCCAAATATTACCCCAGTGTGCCCCAGTAATACCCCAATATTACCTGAAGGATGATGCCTCAGTGGACCCAAATATTACCCCAGTGTGCCCCAGTAATACCCCAATATTACCTGAAGGATGATGCCTCAGTGGACCCAAATATTACCCCAGTGTGCCCCAGTAATACCCCAATATTACCTGAAGGATGATGCCTCAGTGGACCCAAATATTACCCCAGTGTGCCCCAGTAATACCCCAATATTACCTGAAGGATGATGCCTCAGTGGACCCAAATATTACCCCAGTGTGCCCCAGTAATACCCCAATATTACCTGAAGGATGATGCCTCAGTGGACCCAAATATTACCCCAGTGTGCCCCAGTAATACCCCAATATTACCTGAAGGATGATGCCTCAGTGGACCCAAATATTACCCCAGTGTGCCCCAGTAATACCCCAATATTACCTGAAGGATGATGCCTCAGTGGACCCAAATATTACCCCAGTGTGCCCCAGTAATACCACAATATTACCTGAAGGATGATGCCTCAGTGGACCCAAATATTACCCCAGTGTGCCCCAGTAATACCCCAATATTACCTCTAGGATGCCTGTTACCCCATTTTCATCCCAATATTACCTCTGATACCAAAGTGCACCCAGTATTGACCTCAAAATTTCCTCAATCTGTCGCAGTATTACCTCAGTGATGCTCTAGTGAATGCAATATTACAGCAGTGTAGCTCAGTAGTACTCCCAAGGTGACCAAATATTACTTCAATATTGCTCCAAAATTACCCTGAAATACTGCAATATTACCTCACCAATATCCTAGTGGAGCAAGTATTACACCAGAGTATTCCAGTATTGCTCTGATATTACCCTAGTAATATTACCTCAGAGTATTCCAGTATTGCTCTGATATTACCCTAGTGTGCCCCAATATTACCTCTTATTCCCAAATTTATCCCAATATTACCCAAATACACTTCAGTATTACCTCAACAACATCTCAATGAACCCAGCATAACACCAGAGTATTCCAGTATTACTCTGATATTACCCTAGTGTGCCCCAATATTACCTCTTATTCCCAAATTTATCCCAATATTACCCAAATACACCCCAGTATAACCTCAACAACATCTCAATGAACCACCAGAGTATTCCAGTATTGCTCTGATACCACTACCACTACTAACTTCCTCTGACTTGCAGGATGTGTGAAGAAGAAGAAGAAGAAGAAGAAGAAGAAGAAGAAGAAGACTCTGCTCACAAGTAAGAAATTCTGTGTCCCCGCTGTACCTCATTGGAGAAGGTAAGCCTGATTCATTTTTCTTTGAATTATATATTTCCTGATTCCTTCCACAGCTTTAAGGAAAGGCACGCGGGGGGCAGACACTTGTACTCACCTCACGTGACTGAAGGAAGTACATCTCTGGAGAACTGGAGAACCATCCTTGAAAACCCGATACATTTAATAATATTGGCCTCTACCGTACATACTAATTAAATGTCATCCATTCCGTACCAACTGTCATGTCAATCTCAATGCAGCCTGAACCAGTCAGGGCAGTTGTATAGATGTATAGCATAGTCTCAGTTCACCTTCCCAGTGGTGCCTCCTTGCTCCTTGGCGCCTTTCTGAGCATACTTTGGTTACATGTGCCTTTGTTCCCTCTAAATCTAGTCTCCTTACATAGCCCTGCCTTCCTAACACTGCTGTCAACACGTTGCTGCTCTATGATAAAACAACTGCCTGGCTTGATTTTCTGGTTAAGGTCTATATTCTTATACATGTCTGGCTCCCATTACAACTATTTTTCAAGGCCTTTTTTACCTCTGGATGTAGTCTCCTTACATGAACTTGCCTTGCTAAAACTGATGTTAAGACTTTAGCATTACTGCTATAAAAAAAAAAAAAAAACTGCTGCGTGCGTATTTATTTTTGGATCAAGGTCCAGATTTTTATGTATCAGGCTCCCATTACGACCATTTCCCAAGGCCACAGAGAAGGTTAGCTGGGTTCCCGTGGGTGGTTTTCCAGCTCAATCACCAGGGTTACAATACCGTCGGGGGCTTCGTGGTGCAGTGGTTAGCACACTCGGCTCACAACCAAGAGAGCCCGGGCTCAATTCCCAGGCAACTCCTACTACAAGAGGCTTTTTAAATAGGTGTACTTTGGTTCTAATTTGTTTAAAAATACTGGCCTAACCCCTAAAGGGCGGGGATGTACCATGAAATCACCACTTTCAAGGCTTAAAAAAATCACTTTCAGCCCTCTCTCAATTGTGCCCACACTGAAAGCTGTTTTGGGAGGAGGATGAGGCTTATGAGGAGTCGAGGTCACTGGCCGTGGACACTCGGGTGCAGAATCAGATGAGGAAGGTACAAAAACCTCTCCTCCTGCCATTGTTACAGTCACAGCATCACTGAGAGTCACGAAGGAGTTGTGTGGCAGCCCGGGAGTCACGCTGACCCTTAAATTCCCACGCAGACTGCAGAATTACGTAGGATTAGGCAGACTGCAACAACACATCACTCGCCCTTCACCTGGCAGCCAGAAAATACCATTCATCCACCCTTTAGGGAGTCCCCTGGCACACACCTTTAACAGGGCTTTTGTAGGAGTTTTTGGACATTTCCAGGGGTAGTTTAATGACTGGTGGTAGTTTAACCCTTCCCATGTATCCTGAATCTAAAAGAAACAGTCATTAGAACCTGATTAAACTTCTTTTTGGTCTTTGAAAGTAGTTGTAATGAGAGGCCGAACTGTTTGAGGGCCATAGGGTAGGCGGTGGCTGAGTGATTAGTGTGCTGGGCCAGCATTCACCACGCCATGGAAAACGTTGATTTGAATCCCCACGCTACTACCTGGGATTTTTCAGTCACCGCTGAGTGGCCTAAGACTACCCACGTGCTGTCCTGAAGACAACCCATCAACCCTGACTCTAGAAGAAACCGTCCAAGTGAATCAAGAATGAGTTCCGGGGGGCAGCATGAGCCAAGCATAACTGCCGGCACTGTAAAAAAAAAGTTGCCTGCGCCATGACAGGCTTGGGCCAACCACCAGCTAGGCGCCTACCCTGAAGAAAGCCTACTGGCGCTAGGCTGAGATGTCAAAAAAAATAAAAAAATAAAGAGAGAAAACCTTTAAAAAGCCGTCCCAAAGACATTCATTTAACAGGGCCCTGGTGGTAGTTTAACTCTTGCACTGTACCATGAACAGAAAAAACACTCATTAGAACCTGACTGATCTTCGTTTCGGCCTTTGCAAGTAATTGACGTGAGGGACCAAAGTGTCCGAGGGCCATATTTTTAAACATTTTGTCGCCAAAGCACACATATTTAGCAAGGCTCTCTTAGTTGTGGGCATTCCAGGGGTAGTTTTATGACTGGTGGTAGTGTGACCCTTCTAATGTACCACAAACCCTAGGAAAACGCTCATTAGAATAGATTAATCTCCTCTACGGCCTTTGAAAGTAGTTAACGTGAGGCGGAACCGTCCGAGAACACTGACCAAATATCAGTTGTACCATGCCTTTCTATCTGTTCTTATCCATTCATTTAAGTCTTCTCTCTTAGGAAGGAAAGCTCAAATACGTACCATGAACCAGCACTTGACACTGGTAGACTCCTCTATGACGTTCCTTTTTCCTCCTCCTCTCGTCTTCCTCCAGGTCTCTCCTCTCTTGATGATTGTAGATTCTTCTCCTTCCTCCTCCTCCCTCCTCGTCTTCCTCTTCTATCTCAGTGTCCGCATTTATCTCTCATTTTAATTTTTCCTCCTCCCAGATGTCCATCTCTCCACCTCATCGTCTCCTCCATTTTACCTCTCTCTACCTACTTTTGTTCCTTTTGTATGTAAATCCTTAATTTTTCCTTCTCTCATAGCCTTCCTCCCTCCACACATTCTCTCTCCACCTCTCGTCTCCTCCATTTTACCTCCCTCTACCTGTCTTTCTTCCTCTCGTACGTAAATCCCTCTCGTGTAAATCCTTTTTCTCTGTATATATATTATCCCAGTTAATTCTCTGATTTCATTTCTCCACAGCTTTTAATATATATATACGAGGCTTCCGGAAGAGAAATTGTAAGGCACAGTGACCTATTGTTACATAAATTAGTTTGTTAACATTCCCAGGACAGTTTACGGGACTTCCAGCCCTCCGTACATCCCATATAAGGGTGCTTTTCCCTTGCATTCATTCCTTGTTCTTTTTGTGGGAGGTTTTGTCTGCCTTTCCCAATGCAAACTAGAACATAATAGCTCTGTTAAGATGTAAAGTGCAAGGGAAAAGAGACTCCGTACACTATACACAAGGGTCTATGTTTCTTACGACACTTCTCTGCCGGATGCCTCAAATATTAATCTCTGTATACATATTCTTTTATTTTATCTTCCTATTATGTCTGCAAGCGCTCTCGTTTTTCCTGCTTGTAATGTTGTCTGTTCATCTTACTGTCTAAGGTGTATATATCTCATAGTAATCTTAAATATTCTTCAACATAATTGTTTTTATTTTCTCATATGTCTGCAAGCTCTCGTCTTTCCGCCCTCTCGTGTTGACCTTATTTCTCTCTCTTGTCTAAGGTGTATATATATCTCACAGTAATCTCTCATATATTCATCTCTGTACCATGTTCCTTTATGACTCCCTTGTTGCTATCATTGTGTCGCTCCCTCCCTGCTGAAGTGAGGTAAGCGCCATGAGGGTTCATCTTGAGGTATCACTTGCCTGGCATAGACCAACTATTCAGGCCTCATCAGACTAAAATTCAAAGATGTTGAGTCGTTATGGTGGATTTAAGTTCATTCTAATGCCTGGGAAAAGCGCAGAAACAGGGGAATCAGTTTCTTGTGCATATGGCTTGTCTCACATGAGCAGGGAGCAACACAGTTGTAGGGGTCTGTTGTTCCTCTCTCTCTCTCTCTTGTAACCTTTCTTCTCGTTTCTGTGATTTTCTCTGATTTTGAGTTGTCTTTTTCTAGATGTCTGTCTGTTGTGTTATGGCTTTGTCTTGTAAGGTAATGATTTCCCTTCATTTCTACGGCTTTTTCTTGAACTTTTTTGACCTCGTTATGTATATGCAATCTTTAATGTCTTTCTCTGCTCTCGAGTACTCTTATTTTTATAGATGTCTGATTTACGTCTTGTTTAATGTTCTTGTGTTCCCTTCATTTCCGTTGCTTAACTATTTTGACCTGTGTATGCAATCTCTCCTCTTAATAAGTTCCCTTCATCTTCCTCTCTCATAAGCTTATATTTCTAATGTTTCTTTCCTTGTATTAGTTAGTTATACTTATTTTATATAATAAGTTGATTTTTGTGGTTTAAATTAGTTTCTCCTTGCTTAAATTTTAAAATTATCAAAACAAAAAAAAATTCAGTTTATAGCCAAAAAATACATGAAAAATGGCTTTAAAATGAACAAAATTTGCCATAACTAGCAGTAAAAATAGCTTGAAAATCTGTACTAAGTCCATTATACTTCTTCGGGCGTCCGGAGATTTAGCACAATGGTTATTTGTAAAATAAAACACAAGATTCGTCCCTGAACTTTATTTTCACGAGATAGAAAGTTCACATCTCGCTAGCTAATACATAAGAATCCGTGGCAGTCTTCAGAGTTGAACGATTCTTTTCTCTCGGCAGAATCGAGCGGTTGAGTGGACTCCATCTCTCGAGGGGCGGCTTCGTATCCCAGCGTGATCTCCTGCAAGGCATCCCAGCACACACCACATGCTCTGGAGGGGGAGAGAACGTCAAGATGAATCGGCCTTGTCTTGGAGGAAATGTACTCTGTTTTGATTTTGCTCTCAATAAACATAGACCCTAAGATTTTTTTAATTATAAAACACCAGAACAGTTTGCAGTCTTTCTCCGGAGAGGCTTTGAAGTATAATTGACATAGGGACAAATTTAAGGTTAAAATTTCTCATTTTTTGCTTATTTCTGGCCAAAAGAGGCATATTTTAGATGAATTTCTGGATTATTCAAGCTATGTAACAGAAAATATATTAAGCATATAAAACAATCAATATAAATAAATTAAGACAGGGCAAGGTTAGCAGAGAATTCAAAAGCCAAGATGAAGGGATGGTCTAAGTGAGCACAAAAGCTGAGAGGAACAGGAGTCAAACCGAGGCTAAAAGTAGAGATAATGAGGACAATAATTAATGAAACTGAACTGAAAACATCCATGTATACAAAAACGAAGGAGAAATCTAACAAAAGACTTCAAAATCTGAGACCAAAGCCAATATTACAAAACTACCCAGCGTCCAGCCGAGAGGGGCATAAGGGACCTTGTATATATTATAAGCAAGGTTCGGAAGTCTTGAAATGTGTTCTGGGAGGGAAACTTAACCCCTAGTTTACTGAATAACTGGTCATTTAATCCCTCTTATCAGGACACACTGAGGAGGAATGGATTGATGGTTATAACATGGAACGATTATATGTATAGAGAGGAGAGAAAGTGAGGAGGAGGAGGAGAATATGAAATGAAGAGAAGTAAAAGGGAAGAGACAAAGATATAGAGGAAGACGAGAGAAGGAATATCTATCAGGGAGGAGGAAAAAATAAGATACAAGGGAGAGGAAGGGGCAGAAACGGCAGTAGAAGGGAGGAAGGATGAACAGCAGGAGGGAAGTCACCACAGCCCGGCCGACCCCATAAGGTACAGTATAAAGACCCTTGTTAACGAGAGGAAAAAAATCAATGAAATTACAAGGAAATTAGTGATGAGAACATAATACAGAAAGATTATTGTTATGTGGATTATTATGACCTCTGCTGGGACGTGCAGGCCTATGTAATTATTAATCACAGCACTGCCTCCACACACACTCGCACCTATATATAACTAACTAATGAATGAACTAATTGATTAACTACGTGTGATGACTGCTTACTAACTAATGACTCAATAAACTAATTAACTAATGAATGAACTAATAAATTAACTTATTGATTAACTACATGCTATGACTGCTTACTAACTAATGACTCGATAAACTAATTAACTAATGGATGAACTAATTAACTAGCTAACTGACTAACAGGGGGCTACCGTAACTCAATATAAGCTTAGGTCAGTATTTATAGATGTTTCCGCCCCTCTCATCAACTGTTTCCAAAGGCCGAGAAGATGAGTGAAGTTCTACTGAGTGTTATTGTAAGTTCATGGTACAGAAAAATGGTCACATTACCACCAGGGTCATTAAATTAGCCCTGGAAATGCCCTAAAATCCTACAAAAACCATGTCAAATGTGTGTTACTTAGGTTCATGGTACAGAAGAAGGGTCAAACTACCACCAAGATCATAAAACTACCCCTGAAAGTAACCAGAAATCTTATGAAAGCCGTGTCAAATGCTTGTTTTTTGAGTAAACTGCCCGTGGCCAAAAAATTTCCACTTATCCCCAGACTGAAATGAACGTGGAGCCTCCGAGCCTTTGACCTAAACCTTTTTGGTGTGACCAGCGATAGTCTCAGTATCCTCGGTGTTGTTCGTTTAGGCAAAACACTTACATCATACGTTTGGAGTTCTATGTGTTCACTGCCGTCTGAGTCCTTTACGATTGGTCCAACCTGCTATACAATAAGGTGGTTACAAGGGAGATCTTTTAAGGCCATGGATAAACCTGTGCGCCTTGATTCTCCCCAGGCAAGAGCTCTTTCCATGATGTCTGTGTCTGCCAGCGACACCACACCATTCCAAGATAACACAACGAAGCAAACTCAGGTTTACGGGGGAGGGAAAAGTGTCAGTGTGATAGTAGGGAGTCGAAAACCCTCAGTGAGCCACAATGCACAGTCCCATACATATCAGTCCCTAATGCCACCGTGGGTTGCGACGTCTGCTGGAAGGGCCTACAGTCAAACAATTTCAAATAGTACATTTTGCATTGACTTCCTTGGGTCCTATCCTCCCTCTGCTCTGCCACACAGTCCCAACACCTATTTTTCCCTCTCATATGTTACCTATAGATAAGATAGGAGAGGAAGGGAATCTGAATCAAACGCCCAAAAGGACTATTTGAAATGGTTATTCTATAGTTGTTTGATCCTTATTCTGTACCGTGAACTAAAAACACACATTTGGCAAGGCTTTCATGGGGATTTTGTTTATTTCCAGGGGTAGTTGTGTGACCCTGGTGGTAGTCTGATCCTTCCTCTGTATCATGAACCTAAAAACACAAATTTGCTAAGGCTTTCGTGGGAGTTTTGAACATTTCCAGGGGTAGTTTTGTGACCCTGGTGCTAGTTTGACCCTTCTTCAGTAGCATGAACCTAAAGAACACTCACTGGAACCTGACTGACTCCCTCTTTGACCTTTAGAAATAGCTGATGTGAGAAGCGAAAGAGTATACCAGCCTAATTCATGATGAAATTAGTGTCAATGCAGACCCCACAAGACCGGTGCAAAGTCATCATTATCTTTAATGGTGAAGGCCTCAGTTATCGCCAAATAGCACAGCCAATTGGTGTGTCCATCTCTAACATAGCACGATGAATGGGTCTGCAGATATGTGGCCACAGGCTCCACTAGTGACAGGCCTCAAAGCAGACTTAACAGTGTAATTACCATAGGGGTGCATGCACTCATTACCAAACAAATACTTCCTATCCTCATATATTGTATATATGTAACCATAATGACGCAGTATGTGGTTTACGTATTAATTTTGGCATATAATTCTGTATACTTTTACTGGCAATTATGCTTCTAAACTACCACCTGGCACTATCATTCCCTCAACTGAATAAGAATGAGGTCAGCCACAGCATTTAAACTGCCTGACAATGGTCCCCAAGCACACACACATTCATCATGGCTTTAGTAGGAGTTGTGGGCTTTTCCATGGGTGGTATCTTGACCCTGGTGGGAGTCTGACAAGACTCTGTACCATTAACTCAAGAAATACTCCTGAGAACACATTTTGCCTTTCTTTTGGCATTTAAGAATAACTAATGTGAGAGTCGGAAGAGTCCAAGAATAGCGATCAATGTCCTGAGTGGAGTGGCTTACATAATTGTATCCACACCACAGTCTCATAATGATTGTCAATAATTTATGTAATGCATTGATGACCTAATGTCAGTGACTCAGAGCTGAGTTAGTTAGCACCAGAATGGCATCTTGCATATGAACAACCACCCTTGTGGTGAAGAATTATCACCCCAACCAATTATTATAGTACGCTTACGTCAACGATATATTTCCAGCACAGAATATGAGCAATGCATTATCTAGATCAAGCGTCAAGGCTCATCAGTGCACATGTGATCCTGAGTCACTGGCACCTCACTCCTTCATTGAGTATGAGTACACAGGGCTAACACGTTCTACACAGGGAGAAGTGTCTCACAATTGTTGGTCTGTGTATCTCAGAATGGCTGGGATGCTTACAGTGTTGGAGAAGGTTTTGGTGAGTGTATCTAAGGGAGCTTCACCCTGCCTGCCTGTTTGAGGTGGCCATGTCTACCTGGTGGTCCCAGTGTGGCGTTGAGTCTCGCCCCTGATTTGGTTTGTCCCATCCTGATCTGCACATGGCAGAAGCCAAATTTTAACTATGACTGAGTAACTAAGTGTGAAGAAGTACCAAGGAGGACCTAAAAAGCGATGCAAAGTGGAACAGGTCAAAAGAATAAGCGGAGGGATTGTTGACATTCTAGTTATATACATACATACATACATACGTCATCACTTACTTTAATAAAAATATAAATAACATTGTAAACAAAGCCCGGACAAACCAAATCAGGTGGATGAGGCTTAACGCCATACCAGGGCACAGCTACATGGCCAGCAGCTGTGCCTTTGCTATCTATTAACCCGGTAGCAGCAACGGGCCAAATTTGTGGCTTTACCACGTACCAGCGATGGGCCAAATTCTTGCCATGATATAAATCCCCCTAAATAGATGATGCGTAAACACAAATGCATTGATACATATTATGAAATGGTTTGTGTGAGTGATGATTTTTTTCTCATTATTCTCGCTTAGAGGGAGCGGCCTTTAGGAACCATGATCCCCACATCTACCACCAGGTTAATGCCCTAGCCACACCACACCCCACATCAGACCTGCCACACCCAGCCACACCACACCCCATATCTACACCACCCCGCCAAGCCACACCACACCCCATATCAGACCGTGATAAAACACACCACACTGCATATCACACCCAGCCACACCACACCCCAAATCTACACCACCCAGTCAAGCCACACCACACCCCATATCAGATCATGATGAGCCACACCACACCAGCAACATCACACCACACCTCATAATAGATCCTAGCACACCACACATCCCCCATCACAGCCAAGAACATCAAACCACATAGCGCACCCAGCCACACCAGAGCCCACACACCATCCGGCCACACCCTTCACACCATGTTACACTAAACGTCACAGCTATATTAATACCCTATATCACTTGGCACTTACATATAGCAGTCAGTGACACTCTATTGCATTAGTCTTCCATTATGAACCATCTTGGTTGAGTAGATTATCTCACTATATACAAAAACTATGGTTAGTATACTCCTGAAAACCTTCTCTCTCTCTCTCTCACACACACACACACACACACACACACAATCCTCTAGGGCAGGGGTCGGCAAGCTTCACAGTGCCAGGCAGGGCCAGAGACAGCTTCTAGGTGCACTGGAGTGCCAAGGTGAACCCAAAAGTGACTGTACAAAAACTTTATAGATAATTATCAGGCACACAGTGACTAGATTACAAGAAATTTATTGAAAACCATGCACATCAGAGTGCAGACAACAGTTTTATCATATTAGTGGGATGGTTGGTGCCACGGAGAAGTGACTCAATGTCTGGATTGACTGATGAGGTGGTCACTCAGCTGGGAGTGTATGTGAGACTTTGTATATTCCATTTTTGAAAAGAGTTGTTCACAACATTACCAAACATGGCAACGATGCGTTTTACATGCTTAATGTATTTGAGAGAAGGGAGTATAAGTTCACGGAAGAAGAGGTGCGGTACCTTGCCTTCTGCTCCTCATCACACAAAGTTGCGGGCCAGATTGTGATAGACATATCAAGCAGGGTGACGGACCATGAGTTCCGTCTCTGGCCCGTGGGTTGGAGGTTGCCGACCCCTGCTCTAGGGCACAAGCTTTCCATAGTTTTGATCACCCCACAACACTTACATATCTTTTTCTCTTTAAAATATTTCAACATGGGAAATGGTGTGTACGGAAAGCAGAAGACAGTAAAAGTAATGAACAGTGTGTGTGTGTGTGTGTGTGTGTGTGTGTGTGTGTGTGTGTGTGTGTGTGTGTGTGTGTGTGTGTGTGTGTGTGTGTGTGTGTGTGTGTGTGTGTGTGTGTGTGAGCTCAAGGGCAAAAAAAAAGGAAACAATAGTGAAAGAAAGCCTGCAACTCACTGCTCCTATAGAAAAGCATTCAGAGGAGTGGCCAAGATAGGTCAATTTTGGGAGGAGAGGTGTCCTGATACCCTCCTCTTGAAAGAGTTCAAGTCATAGGCAGGAGGAAATACAGATGAAGGAAGATTGTTCCAGAGTTTACCAGTGTGAGGGATGAAAGAATGAAGATGCTGGTTTGGACAGTAAACGGATGAGCTAGAATAGAAAGTCGAGTGGAGTGGGGCCATAGGATGGGGGGAGGCATGCAGTTAGCAAGTTCAGAAGAGCAGTCAGCATGAAAATATTGATAGAAGATAGAAAAGCAACATGACGGCAGAATTTAAGAGGTAGAAGACTATCAGTGAGAGGGGAGTAGATGAGACGAAGAGCCTTAGACTCCACTCTGTCCAAGAGAGCTGTGTGAGTGGAGCCTCCCCACACGAGATGCATACTCCATATGAGGGCGGACAAGGCCCCTGTATATGGATAGCAACTGTGCAAGGGAGAAGAACTGGCGGAGACGATACAGAACGCCCAACCTCAAGGAAGCTGATTTAGTGAGAGATGTGAAGTTTCCAGTTAAGGATGTTTAGTGTTGAAGAAGGTGACAGCTGAGTGTTGTCAAAGATTAGGGGATGTCATTTCAGGATAATTTTAGCCGAGGCTCAACTTTTGGTCTCACCTGTAGTTTGTTCTTCACATCCTGGGTGACTGAAGATGATGGAGCAGTCAGGCTCCCCAGGGATGATCAGGCTGACTGGAGGTGGACTGCAGAGGAGAGGAGGGAGGGATGGGTTGTTGGGATGGGACGGGAGGCTTTGGGAAGGGAGAATGTGGCTGGCACTGAGGGGAGGGAGGGAGGGATTGGTTGTTGGGATGGGACGGGAGACTCTGGGAGGGGAGAATGTGGCTGGCACTGAGGGGAGGAGGGAGGGATGGGTTGTTGGGATGGGACGGGAGACTCTGGGAGGGGAGAATGTGGCTGGCACTGAGGGGAGGAGGGAGGGATGGGTTGTTGGGATGGGACGGGAGACTCTGGGAGGGGAGAATGTGCCTGGCACTAAGGGGAGGAGGGAGGGATGGGTTGTTGGGATGGGACGGGAGACTCTGGGGGGGGAATATGTGGCTGACTGCTCTTCTGAACTTGCTAACTGCATGCCTCCCCCTCCCGCGCCCTCACCACACTCGACTTTCTACTCAAGCTCATCCTTTTACTGTCCAAACCCCTTACGCACGAGTTAACCAGCATCGTCACTCTTTCATCCCTCACACTGGTAATCTCTGGAACAATCTTCCTTCATCTGTATTTCCTCCTGCCTATGACTTGAACTCTTTCAAGAGGAGGTTATCGGGACACCTCTCCTCCCGAAATTGACCTCTCTTTTGGCCACCCCTCTGAACGCTTTTCTATTGGGGCAGTGAGTTGTGGACTTTCTTTCATTACTATCTCCTTTTTTTGCCCTTGAGCCGTTTCCTTTGCTGTAGAAAAAAAAATCCCAATATGGATTTCTTCCCCTTCAGGACTCATTTGAAGGGAGGAGAACATACAGCAACAAGACACAAGGAGCAGGTTCACAGGAAACAAAGAAGTTCAGCCGCAGCTCTCACACTTGGAGCTGAAGAAGAGAAAGATCTTGCCGATTGGTATAAGGAGAATGAATTCTTATACAACAGTGAGAAGGCTGACTTCAAAAACCAAAATAAAAAGCAAGAGCCTTTCAAGTAAAGGCTGAACAGCTGTGCATCTGCAAACCAAGATCAACTCTGAGAGATAGAGTCGGGAGGAAAAAAAAACAAGCCCTCTGGTGGTCTCACACACAGGGAGATGTGTATCATAAAGAACTATGGCTTCATTGCCAAGTACATTCACGAGGAAGGTCGCAGAAGGCAAGTGGCCAAGCACTGCCCACCAAGTGAAGAATATGGCTGCTGAAACATGGCTCATGAAACAGCAGCCATCAAGAGTGACTCTGAACTCGTGTTTCATGAGTGGAAACAAATGGACCCAGCCACTTGGAAGAGATTCGAGCTAATTGATAAATATATATATATATATATATATATATATATATATATATATATATATATATATATATATATATATATATATATATATATATATATATATATATATATATATAATAATGTATGGATTTGAAGAGCCTCAGCAGGAGGGCCAGCTGCACGTCATCTCATCCTTCCTCCGCACCAAGCTAAGTATACCGTGTATCGTTAGTGTAGCCAGGTCAGAGTAGGTTCTGTAGGCGCACGGAGACGCGCTAGGTCAGTTTGTGTGTGTGTGGTGGAGTTTTCTGTTCTTTTGTTGTAATAAAGTTGTGCATAGTTGTACACACCTTATCAGTTAACCTTTGGGGACACTGAGGGTCCTTGCCAGACCCATAAGGAGATATAATTAAGAACCCTACAGATGATTTGAGGTCCTTTGTGTGTGTCGTGGTCACCACGAGGCTTCCTACAGAGATCAAGCTCCGTGTTGGGAGGCCTGTACGAACACAGAGGAAGCCAGGTAAGTCGTGCTTACTACACTTTTGCCAGTAGTACACCTCTTCGTGTCTCTTGACGCACCACAGGGATCATCCCTTGCTGGCTAGTTTCACCTTTTGAGCTCACGCACTGTTTAATCAAAATTTTCTCCTTAACACTACGGCTATATTGCCAAGTACATGAGGAAGGTCTCAGAAGGCAAGCAGCCAAGCATTGCCCACCAAGTGAAGAATATGGATGGGTTGTTGGGATGGGACGGGAGACTTTGGGAGGGGAGAATGTGCCTGGCACTGAGGGGAGGAGGGAGGGATGGGTTGTTGGGTGGGGAGGGAGTCTCTTGGAGGGAGGTTAGGGTGCCATGAGGAAAGGTCCCCGAGGAAGAGGGTGTCTCCAGGCTCTGTTTCTCAGCTGGCCTGTCGTGGTGTTTGGGGAACCTGTGGAGATAAATAAACTATGATGGTCTCCATGGTCACATTAGTTTTGCAAGAGCCCATCAACCCTTTGACTGTGGATTTCCTCCAAGAAGACCTCACCAAGCTACAGGAATGGAGCAAAAAGTGTCTGCTACAATTCAATGAAGAAAAATGTAGAGTTCTGCACCTTGGGAGTGGATGTCCAGCACACCAATACCACATGGGAAACACTCCACTATCCACCACAGAGCCAGAGAAAAACGTGGGAGTATAGGTTATCAGGCTATCAGTGAAGGCAAAATCCCTGACAATCGCAGTGGAGGGGTTAAAACATCAAGTGTATGACAAGAGCACTGGTTTCAATAGATATTTCCTCCTACAACTAAGACCCTTAGGAATAATGATAAGCCAGAACAAATACCTTTGGGAAGCACTGTGGAGGCGGAGGCAGAAAAATGTGAAGACAACCACCCGGGAGCAAGGAGACCACCACCGTCAGGGGAAAGCAGGGACCTGAAAAATAAAAAATATTAGGGAAAGAAAGAAAACCAAAGGAAAGGACAGTAGAAAAAGAGAAAGGAAGGAAACTGGTTGGCATTATAAGACACTTCGGCTAATCACATCAGCTATTTCTAAAGGTCAAAGAGTGGGTCAGTCGGGTTCCAATGAGTGTTTCTTTAGATTCATGGAAGGGTCAAACTACCACCAGGATTATAACACTACCCCTGGAAATGCCCACAACTCCTAGGAAAGCCTTTTCAAATCTGTGTTTCTTCAGGTTCATGGTACAAAAGAAGGGTCAAACTACCACCAGGGTCATAAAACTACCCCTGGAAATGCCCACAACTCCTAGGAAAGCCTTTTCAAATCTGTGTTTCTTCAGGTTCATGGTACAGAAGAAGGGTCACACTCCCACCAGGGTAACAAAACTACCCCTGGAAATGCCCACAACTCCTAGGAAAGCCTTGTCAAGTATGTGTTCTTGGGCGGGGAAATGTCTTATACTACGAGCCTTTATCCCGAACAAGTTGTTGAGACTCAGGGCAATATCCAGACATTTATATTACTGATTTAATGTTTAATTAGACACTGGAAACAAGTTGCAGTAATAACCAAAAGCTTGTAATTAGTTCCTCCCCATTAAAAAGACTCATTTAGCAGCAAGTTTTCCCCCACTACTAGTTCTGAATTTATTGTGTCGGTAGAATAGGTATTATGGTGACATCTTTTAGCTGGCGGCTTTGGTGGAGTGAACACTGCTGCCACGTTTCCTAAGCCTGCAATACTGCCTCTCTGTGTGTGTGTGTGTGTGTGTGTGTGTGTGTGTGTGTGTGTGTGTGTGTGTGTGTGTGTGTGTGTGTGTGTTGCTTTGTTTCACCGGATGTATCCTACTATAATACAGAGGCTGAGCTGCCGTGGTGTCTGGGCCAGGGATGCAAAGTGGCACGCTGCACATGTGACGGGTTCAGGCCGGGTAGACACTCACGATCAAGTGATTTAATGTATTATATTTTCTTATTAAAAACTGGCTTATTTTTACTGTTATTCCTTCACATTATATTATATTTATAGTTGTGAAAGTACTTGTCCCCCTCAAAACTAAAGTAAATGTCAAAGGTATGTGGCAGCTTTTTTGAGAACTGGCATCCGAAGCTCTGCCGGGTCAGGCTGGGTCACTGTCAAGTGCTGCCGCTCACCACTGGCTTAGTTTTTATTCTTTTTAAGAAATTTGTTTATTTTTACTTGTATTCCTTCACAGAACATTCTAAAAAAAAAATGTGAAAATACCTTCCACCCAAGAACTACAGTGAAAGCCAATAACACCTGGCAACATCTTTTTAGGAACACTGTAAATTATGTGTGCCATGTTTTCTTTATTGGTGCATAAATATCTTATGCATATCAAGTTTACTGTTCTTTGTAATGCTTAAGAGGCCATGGCCTGGGAGGCGTGGCACCAGTGTTCATGAGGGAAGTACTGTTCTTTGTAATGCTTAAGAGGCCATGGCCTGGGAGGCGTGGCACCAGTGTTCATGAGGGAAGTACCCGCGCCACTACACCAAAGCCTCCATAGAAGAGATGGCGCACCAGAACTAAATGACGTCACCACCACCACCTCCATCTCAACCACCACTCACCACAAACAAACAAACAAACATTCCTAATACACACGCACCACCCCCTAAAAAATCCTGGGTCACCCGCAGCCAGCCATCACTAAATGGTTGACATTTCAATGCCTGTTGTGCACCTGCCGCCGCCGCCGCCGCAAAATATCGTGCAGAGGCTCAACTTGCTTACTGTTTCTACATTTCACTCAGTGGTCACCAACATCACAAGTGGACAAACTACTACAAAACCAGGCAAATGAATGTTTTCCCTGCTGTGTATTCCCCAGCATGCATGCTTATTGAACGTCAGAGCAACTTATTTCTGCCAGGAGGTATTTCTCTCAGCACTGAAACACGCATAGTGGACTGCCACTGCCACGTCCCGTCCTGCGTTAGGTATTTCCGGTGCCCACACTGCGTGCCCAATAAATTCAAACTAACTAAACCTAACTCTAGGTATGCCATTTGTTATGTGTTTGTCTGTCTGTATGGTCAAGCAGATAAAGTTCAGTATTTTAAAACTGTAGTGAGTGCATTTTTTCAGCAAACCACAAAACCAGTACATAAAATTATGTTTGTCAAGGGTTGCCCTGAAATATGTGCAAAATACGCATCATAACGTCCCTCCCCCTTCCTCCTGCCTTCACCAGCATCTGTCAGTCATGGCAGGCCAGAGAAATTTTAGGGTTGCCACCTGTTCCTTAAAATATGGATTCATTCTGTATTGGACAATGGGATGTTGCATTCCTTATATTTTTAAGCTCAAGGTGGCAGCCATTACTGAGACTCTATTCCCATTGTTTTCCACTTTGAGCACTCTTGTCTTGCAGCGAACAAAGGGAACCCACGCTCACGTCTTTGACCTGTACAAAGAGATTCGCCAGTCCTCGTCGAGACTAACTTGGTCGGCTAGGCTGACGTCAGGGGACAGAGTAGTCTATCGGCATCCATCCCTCCCCTCCATGAGCCATCACCCGGCAAGGGTCTGTGGTCCCTTCTTGGAGGGAAGTACACGCTTGACGGCCTCCATATAGTCTGTGTCCCCACTGTGAGGTGGCTAAAAAAATATGTATATAAAGAAAATAAAAAATAAATAAATAAAAAATAACGCATCATATCAGCATTCAAAAAACTTTTGGATTTCTGAATTCTGGATGAAGGATTCTCCAGCTGTATTGTTGCAATGTTTGGAGAGCCCCTGTTGGTGCTGGGACAAGAGTTATGAACAGTTTTGTGTGTACCATACCAAGGACAGACAACATCCCCACAACTTATTATTATCATTAATACAGCCCCTAGTGTGAGGACGCGTAGTGCACATGGCTGTTGTACATTCACCCACAGATACTTATCTACTTACACTCCTATATTCATGTCTATTCCTGTACAGCTTGCACGGATGACTTCTGCGCCAGAGCCCGCACATGGAGATATGCCGTGCAACTTCATATCTAACTCCCATACCATCATTACAAGGCAGGAGTGTGTGTCTGGCAGTGACTTACATCTGCACTGGTGTGAGGGAAAGAGGTTCCCCCTCCCTCCCTCCTGTGGGGATTGACAGTGTGTATTGCCTTGAACAATTCATCCTGAAATTTCCCCCATATCCTCCTTGTGTTTCCCTCCACTGTTGCTGGATTACATAAGGGATGGAAAACATAGAGGAGGCAAAACAATCTGATCTTTACATGGCTGGGCATAATGAAGCCTCCTCTTCCTTTGGAGGTCACTTATCAGTGGCTTCTTCTGCGCGCCATAACACCTGCAGCCAAGGTCACGTTGCAGTTTCTTGCCCTGTACGGAGCGACACATCACCAGGGAGAGTGTGGGTTTGTTCTCTCAGTTTCCTGGTTCTAAGGTGAGGAGTGACATCAAGCCATCTATCGTCCTAACACGTTCCTGCTTCTGTAGTTTTTTTTCCCCTGGTTGTTGAGTGTCCACTTTCAGCCGGCCTTAAATCAGTGGGTCAAGTTTCTCACTGTTCAGTCCTTTTAGCTTGAAAGTTTCCTTATTTTTGTGTCCAGCAATGTAAAGATCAGAGACTGCTGCCTCCTGGATGTCTTCCAGCTGTTACGTAATCCAGAAAAAATGGGCGAAAACACCAGGATGTGGCTAAAGTTCAGGCTGAATTGTTCAAGACCATGCAAACTCAAGCCCCTGGAGGGAGGGAGACCTTCCTTCCCTCACACCAGTGAGTGGAGAAAAAGATGTAGCAAGTCACTGCCTCTAAGTTAATGCCTCTTGCATCCTAATGATGGCATGGTGCGCGGCATATCTCTGAGCATGGACTCCGGTCCAAAAGTCAAGTCATCTGTGCGTGCAAGCTGTAAAGACACTTTCATTCGAGCAAAAAAACTGCAAGTTTACTTACAAAATTGTATCATGGCATCATTTGATGTAAAATCCCTATTTACAAATATTCCTCTCAATGAAGCTGTTGTTATCTGTTGTGAAAATATTTTTAGGAAATGTGCAAACCACCAAACTGCTACGAGGTGTGTGCTGGGAACTAACATCAAGGAGACTCAGCTGGGAATGGAAAAAAAGAAGACCAAGAATTTAACACAAAAGAAACAACTGTAGGATGAAAATTACTGCCAGAGGAAGATGAACAAGGAATTACTGATGAAGTTAACAACACTCACCAATTGTTTCCTGTGTTCCCCCTTCATCCTTCTCCTCCTCTTGTTCTTCTTCCTCCTCTTCCTCTTCTTCTTCTTATCTCTGCAAATTCATTTAGGAATTAGAACTGTATAAACACAGATTCTTTTGGAGAATAATAAATTCCTGCAAGAATTTTAATGTTCTTATTTTATGAGAGAGAGAGGGAGTGTGTGTGTGTGTGTGTGTGTGTGTGTGTGTGTGTGTGTGTGTGTGTGTGTGTGTGTGTGTGTGCAGTATCTATAGGAACAGATGAGTGTAGTAAAGGTTTAGCATGAGGGCAAGGAGGAGGAGGGGGAGGCCAGTGCTCCACCCAGCCACCCTGACCCTCAAAACTAACAGGGAAACAGGACAAAGGAAATATTAGCTTAGAACATAACCTCCCTTGTCTGTCCTAACCTTCAAAGATTTATTCTATCACAGGGTTTAGACAAGAATTGCTCTGCTCTTTATAATACATGAAGGAGAGAAGGACTGGAGGTGAGGGAGGACAACCTCTTCAAGCCAGTTCCCAGACAGCTCTCTTCCGCAGCATTTAAATCATTCCCTCGTCCTCTGCCTCCTCCTCTCTCATTGCCGTCACCTTCATGTTCTCTTCCTTGGCATCTAGGTGTTTGGGGCCCACACTGAACAGGCAGCGTTATTGTCCGCACTCCTCCCTCTCCACCTGTTGAGTGAGAAGTAACGGATGAAAAAAATAACCTGGATCTAAAGTGACTACCTAAGGGTAAAGGTTATAGGGAAGGCTAAGAGTATGTGGTGAGGAAGGAGTTGGCCTTGATGCTGTAAAAACTTGGAAACTAACACAACTACAATTATAAAAAAAGGTGGAAAAACTAAATATCCTAGAGGTTTGAACAGCTACTTCCAAGAATTCCCAATGCTTAACAATGATGATAATGGAAAGTTGGAAAGTTTGGTTTAGTGGGCGCAACATCTGTGGTCATATGCCGGAGAGACAGGAGGGGAAGGAATTATAGGAGACGGGACACAACCCACGATTAATACCTGGTACCCATTCACTGTTGGGTTGACAGGGACGTAGGGTATCAGAAAAGGCGCCCAAATTTTTCCGCTCCGCCCAGGAATCGAACCCGGTTGTGAGCCGAGTGTGCTAACCACTGCACCACGAAGCCCCCGTGATGATGATAGACCAGAACACACATACCTTCCAGAGGAGTTGTGGAGGTACACGGGAGGAGACCAGCTGGAAGACCTGAAGGAGGAGGAAGGCCAGGGAGGAGAGTCTTCCATCGGCAAGGCTGGGAGACTCACAGCCCGACCACCAAAAAGACCTGAAATGAAAGGAAATCAATCAAGGAGAGAAAACACAAACAAAGGAAAAGACAGTAAAAAAAAGAGGTAAGAAATACCTGAGAGATCAACTAATGAGCCTTGCCCCCCCTGGCGTAAGGCCCCACTGATTGGTGATTGGTTGATATCTTCATGCCAATGCACAGTGGGCCAGAATGGGTGATTATGGGACAAAAATATTTCCACTGCAGAAAATGTTTATTTTGTCCAAATATGCTTTTTCACTGATAATAAATGAAAAAATTATCATAAAGTAAGTATCAGTAATTGATTCCGAACATATAAATCTAGTAAGCTTTTCAATCCATTAAACGTAATTAACGTGAATTAATGGGAACTCAAGGTATATAATCGTTTCACCACATTTTGCATATTATACAATAAGAGATGTAAGACTTATAATATAAATGCTTCCTCTAAATAGGTTTCTAAATCAAATAAAGTAACTTTTCATGTAGCTGTAGATAAAATTAACTACGGGTATATTAAATACAGGAAGGCTGCTAATCAGTCATAGTGCATGTCTAGAATTATGGTTTATGCTCTCCAGATGATGTCTCAGGATCTGTAACAAGGAGCTTGATTTGGTGTTTCAGCTGGTAGACCTTTCTTGTGTATGCTCCACATTTTATTTCTCATTGAGGTTATTAGGGGATCTGATGAGCAAAATAGCCTTCGCATTAAGTCCTCATTTGTTTTTTTACGAGATACCTTACGGCAAAATGACTCTCTGAACTTTTTGAAGTCTTTATTCTTGGCTTCTTGTGCTTCTTCGGAATAAAGTCCAATTGGTAGGTTAAACTGTTCTATTACTGAAGCTCCATGAATAAGGATCCTATGCAAGCTTTGAGGCATGTAATACCAGTTGTACTCTTCCATATATTTCAGCAGTATTGACGCAGAAGGATTTGAATGCTGCAATGTTGACTGATTGGTGGCCTCTAATACTTTTATCGAGTTTTTAGAGGCAGGAGCGATGGCTAGAGGGCGGCAGAAGAGAAAGGAATGTATGAGACAGGTGTCTATAAATGTGAATGGTTTAGGTGGTGAGGAAAAGAGGAGAGTGATGATTGAAAATTTTGTAAATGGTAGAGTGGATGTGTTGGGAGTGAGTGAAACACATATTCGAGGAACTGGTGTGAGTGACGGTAGAGAGGGTACGTGGGAGGGTGTGCCTGGGGGGGTTGTATGGACGGGGATAGATGAGAAGTATAGAGGCAGGAGTAAGGAAGGATGTGCTATTGTGATGTCTGAAAGAGTGTGGAATGGTGTGACTGATTATGGTTGGAAGGGATCAGGAATTGTGTGGCTGAAAGGAAAAGTAGGTTTAGAAAAGTATACATGGGTGTGTATTTATGCACCAGTAAATGTGAAAAGTAAAAAAGGACTGAGAGAAAGGGAAGCTTTTGGGGAGGAAGTGAATGCATGTTTGAAGAGTTTTGAGAAAGAAAGGAAACTTATTATGATGGGAGATATGAATGCTAAAGTGGGTGATGAATGTGTGATGGATGTGGTGCAAAGACTTACAGAAGAGAAAATCAGTGAAGAACAAGGAGGCTTCAGGAAGGGGATGTGTGGATCAGATATTTGCCTTCAGGATGGTAGTAGAAAAAATAATAGCAAAAGGAAAGAAACTATACGCTGCCTTCATGGATTTGGAAAAGCTTATGACAGAGTCGATTGGATTGCATTGTGGGATGTTTTAAAGATTTATGGTGTGGGAGGAAAACTGCTTAGTGCAATAAAGTCTTTCTATGAGGATGCATCTGCATGTGTCAAAATTACTGGAGAAACAAGTGAACATTTTGAGATAAAAGTGGGCTTAAGACAAGGGTGCGTCATGTCACCATGGTTATTCAATATTTATATGGATGGTGTCATTAGAGAAATTAAGGCCAAAGTTGGAGAAGTTGGAGTAAGACTGTTCGATGAGGGAAGGAAGTGGGTACTGAATTCGATACTGTTTGCTGATGACACGGTGCTCATTGCAGAAAATGAAAGTGACCTACAAAATTTGGTCAGTGTTTTTGATAGTGTCTGTAACAGGAGAAAGCTGAAAGTAAATGTCAACAAAAGTAAAGTGATGGTTTGTGAGCGAAGTAGAAGTGAGGTTGTAGATTTTGTATGCCCATATAGAGTGGGAATTGAATGTGAAAAAGAATGCAAAATAATTTTGAATGGTGAAGAAATGGAGGAGGTCAATGAGTTTAAGTACCTTGGATCAGTTATGTGTAAGCATGGAGGGAGAGATAAGAGAAAGGGCATTGCAAGGAAGAAGGGTGGTAGGGTCTTTGGGACGAATCATGAATGGCAGAAGTGTGAGCATGGAGGTAAAGAGGGATTTGAGAAATACAATAATAGTACCAACCCTCACATATGCAAGTGAAATGTGGGCCTGGAATGAAAGTCAGAGGTCTAGAGTGCAGGCAGTGGAAATGAGTTATTTGAGGAGTGCATATGGTGTGAGTAGAATGGATGGAATGAGTAATGAAAGTGTGTATGAACATTTTGGAATGTGTCACAGGGGTGAAGGGAAGAAGTGTGGAGTGGTGGAAGAAGTGAAGCGACAGACCTTAAAGTGGTTTGGCCACATGGAGCGAATGGAGGAGAGTAAGATGACCAGAAGGGTGTATGTGAGTGAGATAGAGGGTGTTAATGCTAGAGGACGACCTCCAGTGAAATGGAGGGATAGGGTGCAAGAGTACGTTAGGGAGAGGGGGGAAAGATCTTTGAGAAACTTTGAGCAGGCAAGGAGGGAGTGTCTGGATAGAGAAAGATGGAAGCTCTTCTGGCGTGTACATCCCCTGGTGGGAGCTCCTAGGAGCAGGCGTCCATGAAATGAATGAATGAATGAATGTTGATATCGAGTCCAGATGATAGAGTACACAAGATAATGTGCAAGTTCTTCAGTAATTCGACTTTGAGTCCGAGGATTCCACTTGATATTTCAACAAGTTGGAAAAATCTTCTTGCAGTATTTCCATCATTTGATGTACCAGAGCCAGATTGTTTTGGCATGTCGACAACTAATCCTGTTTGACAACGAAAGGCTTTCTGTATTTTAGATTTCTGCTTTTGAACTGCTTCCTTTTCTTCTTGTGTTCTTCCTTGCCATTTCTTTACAGGTAACTTGTAGGATAGATGTAAGCAGCATTCCATAGTTCTTATCCAGGCATGTAAAGTTGATAATCCATGTCATTCCATCCTTGGACATAGACCGCTCTGAGACATTTTCTATGCCATTCATTTGCTTTGGAGATGCCCCGCACAGAGGACAACATTGCACTGAGTTGGCGAGTGATAAAGAGGATGCCACTTTTCCATCAATCATTGTCAAGTTCACCTCATGAATGACACTTGCGCCATTATTTATTTGTGTTGGTCTAAGTTGACATATTGCTTCTTTTAGGAATTTCTCTTCCTCAACTAAAACTTCTGAGGTTTCCTTGACAAACTTGAATCGTGTAGGTCTACAATAAAATGGTGATGAAGGTTTATTATTCTTCCATACAAGGACTTTCTCATTAGCTTCTGTTTCTCCACTAAGTTGTAGAGGCACCAAACAAGTGACAAAGAAACAGGATTCAGACACAACATTTTGTTCTTGGTTATCACTCCGTATCTGCTTGTAAATGCTCAGGCCAGTTGTGCCATCAAGTCCCATCTTGCAAATTAACCTATATTCATTAATCTCGTGATTGACCCCAACTCGCTCAAATATTCTCCTTGTTGTATGGTCCAAAAGGTCTTGCAAGGTAACTTCAGCAGAACCGTCAGTAACTAGCCATTCTTTGGGAGGAGAAGGTAAGCAGTCTTCTTTGGCCAATCGAACATTGTTGTAGGAGGGAAAGATTTTTGATTTCTTTTCCAGTGCACTGTTTCTCAGATTTTGGTAGCTTCTCTTTGAAAGACCACGGTCTAAGATCAATGACAGTGCTTCACTTGGAGAAAAGGAGCATTCAGTGTTATATGATGAAGTTGATGGGCTTTCAAAGTTAACTTGGGCTAACGACTTCGCTAACTGTGGCTGTCCATTCATTCTGAGAACTCTGGATGTTGAAAATACAAGCCTCTGGGGAGTTGTGTTTGTGAGCTCTTCAGTTTTTCTTCTCTTTGTTTTTTCTGACGAGTCTTGAAAACTTTCAGGCCTGGGTCTTCCTCGGCATTTTGCACGTGTTTCATCAGGTGTGCTTTGATACACTTTGGTGGCCAGCCAGTCTTTGTTCCTACTCAACATATAATTTAGGTTTCTGCTAGCTCGTTTACACCTGATTTTCAAATCCTTAAGAAAGTTAGTCACAACATTTTCTGCTATAGTGTTATCACTTACAATGTCTTTGATCTTTCCAAGTAAGAAACCATGTAATTTTCCATCACTGAAACTATGTATATACCCAGTCTTTATTTATTCATTAAATAGATATTCATTATCAATACTCATTTCTGTTCTAGAAAATATTGGATATCTGAAAAAGAAAATATATCATATTAATGCTTTTAAACGTAACATTTAGTTTTTTTTAGCGTGTAACAGAAAAATAAAGGTAAAGGGTGACTTTTTTTTTACTTGGCGCAGCGCCCGCGTGGCACGGCATGAAACACAGACGTCACCAACTGTTCTCTGTGTACTATGTAAAAGTCACAGCCAGTAGCAAAAAATATCTTGTGATATTATTTACGACAGAACTGCCTAACATTTGACACCAGTGCCAATCTTTGCAAAGCTTTGCAATTTTTTGTCCCCTCTAAAGAACCTTTACATACATGACAATATTTTAACTTCTCAATATTTTTTTCTCAGAATATTTATAACCCACTTATAGAGCACAATTATATTAAACAAGCACCTCAGCATATGTAAATGTGCACCTAAAAGAAGTGTTAAAGAATGGATAATGCCAACAACACCCTGTCACGAACAGTAGCTAAAGAAACAATGACTAGTCTTTGCTGGCGAAAGCCGTCCCCTTTCCACAGCACACGTTGGATCATGTTTCAACCTGTATATGAGTTGAATGGCATGCTACCTGTAACATAGCATTCCTTTGTCTCGGACATGTGTATTTTTTATTTTTATGACTTTTAGAGTGATTGGGAAAAGTCAAAATTTGAATTTTGTCCACATGCTGGCACACTGTGCAATGGCATCATTTTTTGGTTGAGTGTAAGTTTCCTCACTCTCCCAAATTAGGTAATTAGCAGCCCTCTCCACCAGCGCGGCGAGGCATAAAGAAAGGCAGTTTTTGTCTCCCTCACTCATGAGTCAGATGGAGCGTCTGGCTGCTGTGGGCTGTAAACCTTTGTGGTGCTGGTCGCGGCCATACGGCCGACCACACAATAGTGATAACAGTGTTATACAGTGCAATACACTGACTGGATGGAGAGTAATTCTTATTTTATTCTCTTTACTGTCAGTATCATATATTTTTTTAAGTACATAATGGCACGGAGGCCTTTCAATATCGCACAAATGATTCATGGTGCTAATTGTGGTACTGGAAATGTGAAGGAAGCATAAGGATCCTGATAAGATTCTGCTGTTATCAATGCTTCTACTGCCTTGAAAAGTTGGCTTACAAAATGTTTATTTATGGAGGCAGGAACATAAGTTGAGTAAAAAATTGTTTATGCACACTTTATTCCATGTCCATAAATGCTCCGAGGCATTATTATTATTTTTTAATGATTCATAAAAACTACAACAAATAACAAAGTCATTGCTATACTATGCATAATGATAAATGCAAGGTTTAGGGAGGAAAATACCTAAGAAACAAAATATTTTGGCGTGATAAAAATCTGACTCAAGCCAGCGAGACACGATTTTACAAATGAGCACAGAAACGAAAACTTATTAGGGCTAAGTTAGGTGTCTAGTTTGGCTCCACAATTTCATCTCTGAGGCCGCATTAGTTAGTTACAAGTGTCAGATTCTCACAGCCAACATGTCAAAAACCCAGTCATGAGAAATGATTTAAGAAGATCAACAAAACCAAGTCAGCGCACCTTCAAAAAACAGCCCACAATAGACACATCACCCACGGCAGTGTTGATCAAGACTAAATGTGTTGAAAGCATTTAGTGTATTATGACAGCAAGGGTTTCAACAGCTGTTTCCTCCTACAATTAACCTGGTAGCAGCGACGGGCCAAATAGGTGGCTTTACCGCGTACCAGCGACGGGCAAAATTCTTCCCATGACATAAACCCCCATAATATATACGTATGCGTTTGATCACCAATGCATTGATACATATAATATAATGGTTTGTGTGCGTGATGATTTTTTGTCATTAATTCACTGAGAGGGGTCTTTAAGAAACATGATCGCCACAGCTGCTGGGTTAACACTGCTTAAAAATAATGGTAAGCCAGAACAAATACCGGGGAATATTCACGAGAGGGAAGCCTATCTATTAGTTTTGAGATGCTGACTGTTTATTTCTGGACAAAATATGCTGCTGTTTATCATGGAGACTATTTTTCTCTGGAAATGACTAAATGACTGACTTTTCAATGCCTTTTGTGCACCTGCTGCCGCAGCCACATACTTGCTTGCAGAGAGGTTCAACTTGGGGGACGAGTGGGATATCAGGGGTTTTGGGTGGGGGAGCAGATTTAAACTATTACAACACAACTTTACATAACCTAACCTCTAACAGGGGCCTTTGCCCCCCTCCTAACCAGAGGGGGCTGCGCCACAGAGTTATATACTAGAGGGTTCAACTCCATTCTCTTGCCACGGTGAGAGGTGAGGCCACTGTTCCTGCCTGTTACTCTGTGGTCGGCCGCCATAGGGTGACGGATTGGCGACCTTTCCATGGTTCCACATGTTCACACTTAACCACTATTAGCGAGCCACCATTATGATATTTTGGAAAACTGAGCCAATCATTGTGTTGATGAGACATTGCTGCATATCATCATCACAAATATATTGCATCAGGTAAACACCCACAATAAAATAATGAGAAAAATAGTGTATAAACATTTTTGTTCACCTTTTTTGCTTCAACTCCTTGTCATCATTATACTTTTTATTGCATTAGAGTTTCATTTACAGTTTCAAATTCAGCACATTGATTCAGATGGTATATGACATGTACCAATGTAACAATAATCAGGGGTAAAAAATGGACAAGAAAATAACAAGTCTATCTGACAGAGGATCGCCGAGGCGCTGCTAACCTGATAATAGCAGACATAACTATGTCATGTTAAATTTCTCTGTCTCGCCATCCGTCACCTTAAGATGGCCGCCAATTGCTTCAAAGTCCAGGCTCTGGGAACCCTCTATGTATATAACTCTGTGGGCTGCGCTTCCCCTGGACCCCCAAAAGTATATGCGACATTTCTGCAAGGAGGTATTTCTTGCAGCAGCGGCTGGACTGCCAGGCAGGAGGCTACGCTTTGTGAGTATTATCCCAAGAATTAGTACCTTTGAGAAGACATGTGGAGGCAGGAGGTGTGAGGAGGACAGCCACCAGCCAGGAGTCTGCCCCCAGGCATCAGGGACCTGAAATACAGTAAACAAATATTAAGGAAAGGAAGACAAAACAAAGGAAAACAGTAACACAAAGGAAAGATATCTTATTTTGTCCTGGTAACCTTCAGCCCTCACAGATACCAACGGCAGAGTGTGGCAGCGGCCACTACAACTGTGTGAAAATACTACCCGTGTGTGTGTGGGGGCATACATCAGGGGACGCATCACCTCACCCACCCCACACAATAATAACACTTGCCAACACACACACAGCCTTGATCACCTTCCCCGTATGTCCAGCAGGGTTCCCGGCGGCTGCTTGTGGTGTCGAAAGGCTGAGAGAACGATTGTCACTTCCTAACAGACCTCACACCCTCCACAAGGCTTGGAATGGCGAAAAAGTGTGGACTGGCTCGGCTGGGGCAGAGGTCGGCGGCCATCTTGTCTTCCTCTTCTTCTTCTTTGACCTGCATAGTGTTATTTCCTTATTTATTTTTTTAATTGTGTTTTAATGGCGGAGAATACTTGATGAAAATGTGGTTACTGTTTTTACGGGTTTAAATTGTCTTACAAAAGTGTTTTCATGTGTTTTAAGGGGATATTGGATTTCCCGGCATTCGCTCTAATGGCGCAAAATTATGAATAAAACGTCATTAGTGTTTTTTGGGGGCTAATTTGTGTTTCATTTTATTTATTTTGATAAGTATTGCTCGTCTCTTGACTTTTATCAACTTGTAAACATCAACTTGAGGGAAACACTTTGTCCCAGCGTCCTCTATACTCTCTCCTTCCCGAAACATAAACAAGAGTCGTCTTCAATATATTATTATAGCCAATTGATATGACCTTGTCTAACCTTGACTAATACAACTACAAACTTATTTTGAGAGAGAGAGAGAGAGAGAGAGAGAGAGAGAGAGAGAGGGTTGGTGGGTAGGGATGGGCAAGTACCGTTAATTTGAGTACCAGTAGTACCGGTATCGAAAACTCAAGTACCGTTAGTACGGGTACCAGTATCGGTACCCAAAGTTTTTCTTAATGACTTCTGATGAAATTCCCAAACAAATTTCCTGTAAAAAAACTCTCTCTTCCTTCAACAATATCAACTAGAGTAGAAATGCAACGTTTAGGAGCCTTCTGATTAATGTAAAATCACTTAGGTTTAAGGACAGACCACCTAGTCTGTACTGTTGTAAAAGATGAAAAAACCTGACATAGGTTTTATTGCACACAAAACAACTGGAGTCACCTCCTGAAACAATAGAAACAGCCACTATTACAACACGCACTACTTTACATGCACAATAACAAACAAATACATCAAAGTAAGTGCCAGACAACACAGGGACATCCACAAGCAATAATATGCGCGAAGACACACAAATAGCAACATAATAAGCTGGTAAATGCAAACAGAGAAACACAACGTACATGAGAGCATAAATATAAAACTACATTGAACATATATTACCACATTCTCCCCACCTATGAAATTCAAGCAGCATAATCATCAAAATGCTTAGGTGCCGCCGGGTCCTTTCGGACCTCCGGTGGTACAGGTGTAGTGCCTTGACCAGATGCAGCAGGATGCTCTTGAACAGCACTTTCCCCAGGTGTAACGTCATGAGTGACTTCTTGAAGAGCAGGTTCAGTTTGCTCTAGCATCTGGACAGCGCACCTCAGACTCTGATATACCTAGAGACTCTAGAGCAGGCATCACCAAATATGAACGGTCCAGGTCCGGACCGAGCGATAGTTCTCCGGGCCACGTGACCAATCTGCGGCGGTGACATCAGCAGGAGAGAGTCATGGCAGGTGGCGCGGGGCGCCGTGCGCTGGCAGGTGTCCAACAGGCCAGGGTGAGGTGACCATTACTCTCAATTTCCACACTGCAGTAAGATGGTCAAGCTAATATGCAGGGTGGCGGGAAATCCATGACCAAAGAGAGAATCGTGGTGTTAGGTATCTGGGTGCTGTATTTATTTCACCATGACCTTGAGGTCTTCAATTTGTTGCCTGGGACTACTTATTTAAGGCAAAGAGCCTGGCTGTGCACTCCATTACTTGTTTCACTGCGGTAATAGACAATAAATACTGTTGAATCCATGAAGAATGTCGACATGAGAACGACTATAGGAACACCAGCTGGACCCGTTCGGACCTTTTACTTGGGAAATTTTAAAGAACTTGGACCTCAGTGACACTGTTGAATACCCCTGCAATTGCAAATGGCCGGACCCCGGTCCCGGATCAGTTGATGGATTATCCGGACCCAGCCTGACCAATCTGCGGCCAAGGTGACAGCAGGGGAGGAGGTGTGGCGGGTGGCAGGGGGCGCCGTGCAACAGGCCAGTGAGACGTGAACACTCTCAATTTCCTGCAGTAGGAAGAGTCAGAAAGCTAATATGCAGGAGTGGCAGGTAGCATGACCAAAGGGCGTGGTAGGTATCGTTGTGCCTTTCTGCATGGTGACGAAGGTCTTAAATTGTTGCCTGGGTTTACTTTTATTTGGGCAAAAAGAGCTGGCTGTACTCTGTTAAACATTTTCCTGCATTGAAAATAGACAATAATACTGTGAATCCATATGAAAATGTCGACAAGGGAACAGCTACTCAAGACACAAGCACAGAACTTCCGTTCGGACCTTTACTTGAGGAAATTTTAAGAGGCTGGACCTCAGTGACAATTGAATACCCACTGCAATTTAAAGCAGTGAAAGGTCTGGTGGCCTCCACGCTGCTACTATCATCACCATTTAAAGGTGCAAGATGCCTCAAAGACACAGTGGACTCTCTACCATCAGGAAACTTGACATGGGCATATTCAGGATTAGCTTCTACTATTTCTACTTCATCTACTAGAGGTCATTCTTGCTGTGCCGTACTTGTCGTCTTAATAGAGCAGGACCTTTGGTGACAAGCCAGGTAGGCAACGTACGACTGACGTGGACTTCCGAGGATGCTTTAGGAAACGCTCGTGTGGTGTACAATTAGTTGACGTACATAGCAGGGAACGGATAGAGTGAAGTGCATCTGGGAGGACAACTTCCATTGCGAGACATCAAGATTCCTTGTTCTGAGAGCTAACCGAATGGTTTTCCATATGATTCCATTGTACCTCTCCACCTGACCATTGCCCCTTAGGTTGTAGGGCGTAGTGCGACTGGTAGCTACTCCTTTCTCTAGTAAGAATTTCTTCAGTTCTTCTGACATGAAACCCTGTCTGAGTGTACGTATGCTGGCATTCCGAATAGTGCAAACAGTTTGCAAACACCCGATGATAGCACCAGCAGTCATGTCTGAACAAGGGAACGCAAAAGGGAACCGTGAGAATTCGTCAATGACTGTGAGCAAGTATCTGTTTTTCGAACTTTCCTGTGACGGAAGGGCCCCTTAAAATCCAAGTTCAATCTCTCGTATGGCTGAGTAGCTTTCACCAGATGGCCATCATCAGGCTTATAGAACTGAGGTTTTGACAGTAGAGCAGATTGGACAAGAAGCAATAACCTTCTTTACATCCTCAACAGAATAAGCCAGGTTCCGAACTCGGATGAAATGCACCATTCTTGACACTCCAGGATGACATAGACTTTCATGCAGTTGTTTGGGTTGTCTGTAGCTTCTGCAACACAGACGCGAGAGAGCATCTGCAGGAATATTTTCCGTACCTGGACGATACACTATATCGTAGTGGTAGCATGACAGTTCAATGCGCCACCTGGCTATCTTGTCGTTCTTGATTTTGCTTGAAGATCTTGTGTCGAACATAGATGTTACACTTCGCTGGTCAGTAATCAGCTTAAAGTGATGACCAATTAGGTAATGCTTCCACTTTCTGAGGGCCTCAACTATGGCATAAGCTTCTTTCTCTACTGAAGAATGCCTTTGTTCACTGTCAGAGAGAGTGCGAGAAGAACGCGGACGTCCATTCTGACACCAGTGAGAGTAGCGGCAATGGCATGGTCTGAGGCATCTGTTTCGACTGTGAAAGGGGATGTAGGATCAATGGCTTGCACCACGGACCTCGCAACTTCATTCTTCAATTTCTCAAAGTCAGAGAAGCTTCAAAAAGACAGCAGGAATCTCGTGGGTGTGAAAGAGGCCGGACTTTCTCCAGAAGTTGGGTATCCATCGTGAGTAATGAGCAAGCAACCCAACATTCTCCGAAGAGGCAGTATCCTTGGGAAGGGGTAGACTCAGAGAGGCTGCAGTCGTTCTGGATCAGGTCTGATCTCTCGTCCTTTATAGAGTATCCCAGAAGGTTTATAGACTGTGTCCTGAAATCACACTTGTCATGATTAAAGGTGAGTTGTAATCCTTCGCCACTTTCAAGAAATGATTTAGGTTTTTGTCATGCTCCTCTTCCG
Organism: Eriocheir sinensis; assembly: GCF_024679095.1. NCBI lineage: Eukaryota > Metazoa > Arthropoda > Malacostraca > Decapoda > Varunidae > Eriocheir > Eriocheir sinensis. Next base: position 1,310,932 of record NW_026111598.1, read on the forward strand.
TCTCTCCACATACAGTCACATTGTCCACATAAGCAAATGCCCCTTCACACCTTTTCTTTTTGAGATCTGATCCACAACTCGTTGGAAAGCGGCCACTCCGTTCTTCACACCAAATGGGATTCAATTGAACTCATACAGCTTTCACTCGCCTCAAAGCAGTGTACAACTTTTCGTCTTCTCTTATTGGCACTTGGTGGTAGGCGCTCTTCAGGTCCAGGTGCTAAACACTTTAAATCTTGAGACATTGTTCACTGTTTCATCGATCCGAGGCAAAGGTAAGCATCCAGCTCAGTAAACCTGTTTATAGTTTGTGAATAATCAATCACCATTCTCTTCCTGTGATTGTGCCCTGCAGTGATTAGCACCTGGGCCCTCCATGGAGACTGGCTGGGTCTTATTATTCCTTCTTGTAGCATTCTACCAATTTCAGTTTTGACAAATTCCTTATCAGCCTGGGAGTAATGTCTCGACTTTGCAGCAATGGGTCTGCAGTCTGCTGTCAGATTGCTGAAGAGTGTGAGCACAACCAACTTCACTGCAGCCAGCCCACATATCTTGAGTGGTGGGCGTGCTCCTCAAAAGCCATTTCTAGAGCAGCATGATTCTTCAAGAAGTCATGCCCCAACAGTACCTCACTACACAGGGCTGGCAGCACTTTGAGTTTTACACTAGGATAAATTTGTCCTTGCAGCTCCACATCCACACAACAATGACCTAAGATTTTGGACGAGAGAGACGCATCAGCCATGGAGACGTGCCCGTCGTCAGGAAGTATGATTACTTTGTTTTCTTGCAATCTTCTGACTCACAAAATTTTCCGAGCTTCCTGTATCAATAAGTGCATTAACAGGAGACCATTAACTTTCAAACAACTCAAAGATTTACTAAGACTACTAGGCGCAGCCCCAGACACAATAGCCAGTGTTGCTGCCGAATATTTAGTTTACCAGCAGAGGTATCCCCTACCGGTTTCCCTGACCTACACACTTTTGCATAATGTCCTTGTTTCTTACACTTTGACATAAGCTTCCTAGCAGGACATTTGAACCGAGGGTGCCGTTTCAAACCACAGAAAAACACTGATTGGCGCCAGTAGTGGCGGCAAGATGAAACAGTTTCATCACTACTTTCTAAAGCACTCTGAATCACCTGACTGACTTTGTGGCTGAGGTACAGCGAAAAAGCAGTAATTGGCTCAACAGTAGTATAAGAAGCAGAATGTTTCAGAGCCATCTCTAAAGTGCGTGCCTGTTCATAAGCAGTTTGCAAGTTAAGAGTTATATTTTCGAGTAGTCTTTGACGAATGGCACCAGAAGAAAATCCATTGATGAATGCATCTCTAACATAGTTATCACCGCCTGCTCTGCCGACACTGCTTTGAACTGACGGTCTTTGCTAGGAGCTTCAGGCTTGGAGAAACTGGTCTAGAGACTCACCCGACCCCTGCCTACGTGTGGCCAGGACATGCCTGTAAACACCTCATTCTAGGTTTTACATACAGGGATGTCAGTGCTTTCTCAGCCTTATCATAAGTGTCACAGTCTGCTATGTAGTCGTACACTCGAGGAGCAAGGTACACCCGAAGACAACGTAGTTGGTGAGTAGGATGGTTTGTCTGCACTGGGAGATGTCGCCTGTGCTGCTTGGTAGAAGTTGTTGAATGTCCTCAGCCAGTGCGTCCACTCCTTAGCAGCAGTGGCAGAATCCGGGTCAGCCTCAGAAGCGCTCTGGACATGAAACAGTTCATGGCCTCTCAAATTTTTGTGTGCAATAAATTGTTGTAAAGATGAAAAAACCTGACATAGGTTTTATTGCACACAAACAACTGGAGTCACCTCCTGAAACAATAGAAACAGCCACTATTACAACACGCACTACTTTACATACAATAATAACAAACAAATACATCAAAAGTAAGTGCCGAACAACAGGGACATCCACAAGCAGTAATATGCGCGAAGACACACAAATAGCAACACAATAAGCTGGTAAATGCAAGCAGAGAAACACAACGTACATGAGAGCATAAATGTAAAACTACATTGAACATATATTACCACATGTACCATGGGGTCTGTGTGGTCTAATTTTCTATGTAAATCTATGTAAATCTCTCCCTCTCTCTCTCTCTCTCTCTCTCTCTCTCTCTCTCTCTCTCTCTCTCTCTCTCTCTCTCTCTCTCTCTCTCTCTCTCTCTCTCTCTCTCTCTCTCTCTCTCTCTCTCTCTCTCTCTCTCTCTCTCTCTCTCTCTCTCTCTCTCTCTCTCTCTCTCTCTCTCTCTCTCTCTCTCTCTGAATAAGTGAATATTTATTTTTTCTAAAAAAAAATAGCATGTATAGTTATTATGGATGTACTCGATCATAGTCTAATAACAATAAAAATATTTATTAGCAACCTAAAAAAGAAAAAGAATCGGACATGAAGAATTATCCAGTAACTCCAATAAATAAATAAAATAATAGTTATCGGTACCAGGTACCAGTACTGGTACCGATACCTGGTATCGGTACTAATACCGCGAAGCCTCATGATCACTTGGGTTCCAGGAAGCTTAATGATCACTCGGCACTGCGCATTGCCGCTAGTACCGGTACCGTTTGGATCTTAGTGACGCTCGGCGCTCGCCCGCCTCCATGTGGTATGGGCCCTGTGTGTGTAGACGCTGAGTCACTGCTTGCTTGACCGTCTCCCCAAGTTCCCACCATTTGTCCACTGCTTTCCGTTTTCCATCACAGCTCCCACGTTTCCATTATTTTGTTTATTTATTGGAGTTACTGAATAATTTTTCATGTCAATTCTTTTCTTTTTAGGTTGCTAACTATAATATCATGTGTATTGTTATTAAACTATGATCAGTACCACTACCCATATCCTTCTACCAGATATCCACTCACTAGTGGTGATCTCTCTCTCTCTCTCTCTCTCTCTCTCTCTCTCTCTCTCTCTCTCTCTCTCTCTCTCTCTCTCTCTCTCTCTCTCTCTCTCTCTCTCTCTCTCTCTCTCTCTCTCTCTCCCCCTTTGTCTCTCTTCTCTCTATCTCTCTCTCTCTCTCTCTCTCTCTCTCTCTCTCTCTCTCTCTCTCTCTCTCTCTCTCTCTCTCTCTCTCTCTCTCTCTCTCTCTCTCTCTCTCTCTCTCTCTCTCTCTCTCTCTCTCTCTCTCTCTCCTACTACACCTCCAATATTTAATCATCTTATATAATCCATCATACAAATCTTTATAGCCAGAAACTCTGTCAAAAGGGATTCAAACTTTCTTTTTTTTTCGTTAATGCTTTATTGGATAAATATGATCTCTCTCTCTCTCTCTCTCTCTCTCTCTCTCTCTCTCTCTCTCTCTCTCTCTCTCTCTCTCTCTCTCTCTCTCTCTCTCTCTCTCTCTCTCTCTCTCTCTCTCTCTCTCTCTCTCTCTCTCTCTCTCTCTCTCTCTCTCTCTCTCTCGCCTATTCACCTCCAATATTTAATCATCTTATATAATCCATCGTGCAATTCTTTACTCCTTTGGTCAGCCTTCTCGGTCCCTCTCAGACCAACGTGGCTTGGCACCCAGTCCAGGATGATGTTCTTGCCCAGTGAGACAAGGGTGTTGGCTTCATGGAGGATGGTGGTTATGAGCCGAGTGTTGTCTCTGACGCTCTTCGCCTGCAGGACCTTGAGGGCTGACAGCGAGTCGGAGTGGATGATGATGGCGGTGTTCATATCGGCCGTGGCGTGACGCAGGGCACAGAGGATGGCTGCCTGTTCTGCCTGCAGGATGGAGACTTGAGGTGGCAGGCGCCACAGTCCTGTCTGGGTTCCACACGAAGGCAGCCCCACAGACCCATCGGCGCCCAGCGAGCCATCGGTGTAGTAGTGGCTGGCAGTCCTGTCGTCCATGGAAGCCACGCGCTGCAAAGCCTCTTGGCGGAGGTGATGGGGTGAGAGGCCCTAGGAGCTGAGGTGGTAGGGAGGCTCATCTGGAATGGACCAGGAACCCATGGTGGAGGTGAGTGGTAGCCAGGGTGTGGCTGGTATGAGCCACTGCAGACAAGCCTCTCCACTTCCTAGTGACGGACTGCGTCGTGGGAATCTTGTATCCAGTCCCCGTCTGGAGTGGCTTGTGGGGGTCTCTGGAAGGCATGAAGCAGCTGTGTGGAGACTGTGCCGTGTGGTTGCTGCTTCATGAACTTCTCAACTACAGTGGATGTTCGGGCCAGGATGCGGTGGTGGAGTGATGGGAAGCCACTTTCCAGGCGAAGGTTGGTCAGGCGGGTCCATGGCGGGGCTCCTAGGATGACCCGGAGAGCGTCATTTTGTGCCACCTCTAACTTCTTTGTGAGTGCAGGGGAGAGCGAGCACAGGCAAGGGCGCAGTAGTCTATGATAGACCGTATGGCGTGTGTGGAAGGCGCGTAAGACACGATAGGATGCCCCCGTGTTTTGTTTGGACAGAGCTCGCAGGATGTTGGTGCGAGTTGCTACGCGCTCTCTTAGATAGCGTACCTGAGTGCCGAACCGAAGGTGACTGTCCAGCCAGACACCCAGGTACTGGTGGATGGTAGTGTAGGCGAGGTCCTGGTTTGCTATTTGGAAGGGCCGTTCAGGGAAGAGAGAGAGAGAGAGAGAGAGAGAGAGAGAGATTTACATATAAAATAAGACCACACAGACCCCATGGTCCAGACTTGGTGGTCTGTCCTTAAACCTAAGTGATTTTACATTAATCAGAAGACTCCAAAACGTTGCATTTCTACTCTAGTTGATATTAAGTTGAAGGAAGTGACGGTCGAGCTTATTTTTGAAGGAGTCAATCGTGTTACACTGGACCACTGATGGTGGAAGCTTATTCCATTCTCGCACTACAACGTTGGTGAAGAAAAATTTGGTGCAGTCTAAATTTACTTCTCTACATCTGAGTTTTACTCCATTGTTCCTCGTGCGCAGAGTGTCATCGATCATAAACAATGTTGATCTGTCTACATTCGTGAAACCATTAAGTATTTAAAAACATTCCATCAGTTTTCCTCGGAGGCGACGTTTCTCAAGAGAGAACATGTTAAGGGTAGAAAGCCTTTCTTCGTAGGATTTGTTGCGCAAGGAAGGGATCATTTTCGTTGCCCGACGCTGAACACCTTCTAATTTTGCAATATCCTTTGCATGGTGGGGGGACCAAAACTGTACCGCATATTCTAAGTGGGGTCTGACTAAACTGTTGTAGAGCGGGAGTATTACATCTTTATTCTTGAATACAAAGTTTCTTTTAATGAAGCCCAACATTCTGTTCGCTTTATTTGCTGCATCGATGCATTGCTGTGAGAATTTGAGGTTTGACGCGATTTTGACCCCCAAGTCTTTGACGCATTGAACGCTTTTGAGTTTAACGCCGCGCATTTCGTATTCGAACTTCTTATTCCTCGTTCCAACTTGAAGGACCTGGCACTTGTCTACGTTAAAGGGCATCTCCATCTATCCGACCAAGCTGAAATTTTGCAAATCCTCTTGGGCTTTGCCTGTCTTCTTCAGTCATAACCGAGTTACCAATCTTTGAGTCGACTGCAAATATACTAATGAGGATATTGAGTCCAACAACCACGTAGTTGATGTAAATAATGAAGAGCACTGGGCAAAGGACCGAGCCCTGAGGGACGCCACTAGTGACAGGCGCCCACTCTGAGTTAAATCCGTCAATCACTACTCTTTGTTGTCTGTTGCTCAACCAATTCGCGATCCATTGGTTTACTTGACCGTCAATACCTATTTGCTTTAATTTGTAAAGTAATTTATGATGCGGGACTTTATCAAACGCTTTCTGGAAATCAAGATAGACTACGTCCAGTGATTTGGTTACGTCATAAACAGTGAAGAGGTCGTTATAAAAGGTTAATAGGTTTGATAGGCAGGATCTTTTGTTTCGGAAGCCATGTTGTGAGTCCCCAATCATTGAGTGGCTTTCAAGGTAACTCACAATTTTGTCTCTAATTATGCCCTCAAGTAGCTTACCTACAACCGAAGTTAGACTAATGGGCCTGTAATTACCTGGTACTTTTTTGTCTCCTTTCTTGAAAATCGGTGTCACGTTAGCCTTTTTCCAATCTGAAGGGACGATGCCTTGTCGCTTGCTTGCAGCTGATTGGCTGCTCCGCTCTCCCGCTAACACTCATGTCGGACCACATCTTGCATGCTCGAGGGAGACATGTTTCTTTATTATATGCCATAGCTCACCTCGTATACGAGCTAGCCAGTTTTAATTGACACCATCAGACTCAGCAGTGACTGTAGAATCAAGATGTATTTCAAAAACTCGACAAAACAAATAAGAAAATGGTATTACGATGAGTTGAACTGTGAAGATGTTAAAAAAAATGTTTATAACATGTTTTACTTATGCTCACTGTTTTCAAGAGTTGTTCATTGACCGCAGAAATATATTATTACATGACGTAGGAAAATTTCTCGTGAACACGATAGAGTGATCAGAATGCAGTTAAAGCTCGCCATGATGGTTGGGGCGAGTGACATATTGTTATAAACAACCTGTGTTTTCAATATGTGGGCTTTATCTGCATTCTGATCACTACTAAGCCTAGGCGCCTAGCTTAAGTGAACAGACTATAATGCTGTATATTCCAGTCTTGGACGTATCATCGATGTTATTAGTTTCTTCACCATTTCTTCATTTAACTTTGTAAATGGTGCTTTTATGTTTCTAAGAAGATTGTATGTTTCCCCAGTTATCCGGTCTATGTTTTCCAAAGGATAACTTGTCTGTTATGATCACTCCCAGATCTTTTTCTTTAGTGTTTTTCATGATTCTTTCATTACTCAGAGAGTAGTTTCCCGATATTCGTCTACTGCTCTTACCAAACTCCATCACACTACACTTCTCTGTATTGAATGTCATTTCCCATTTGCGTGACCATTCGCTTATTCTGTCGAGATCTTGGCTCAGGGCTACACAGTCTTCTTCATTAGCCACCCTTCTCATTATTTTAGCATCATCAGCAAACATATTCATATAGCTAGTCACCCCTTCTGTCATGTCATTAATATAAGTTACAAACATAATCGGAGCCAACACTGATCCTTGGGGGACTCCACTCGTCACTTCCATCCAGCTTGATTTATTGTTCCTGATTACTGTTCTCATTTCTCTCTTCGTCAAAAAGTCCATAATCCAATCCAATATTGAACCACCCAGACCTCCAATATGATTAAGTTTCCATATTAATCGCTTGTGTGGTACTTTATCAAACGCCTTCTTTAAGTCCAGATACACACAATCTGCCCAACCGTCTCTTTTCTGTATTATATCAATTACTCTTGAATAGAAGCTGATCAGATTAGTTACACAAGACCGTCCTCCTCTGAATCCGAATTGGTTATTTGTTAATGTACCGTTTTCTTCTAAATACTCCACCCATCTGTTTTTTTTATAATTTTCTCACACATCTTTGCTACTACACTTGTTAACGACACTGGCCTATAGTTGAACGGGTCTTCCTTACTTCCTCCTTTATGTATTGGGACGATGTTAGCCCTCTTCCAGTCTAGTGAGACATTAATCAAGTTGCTCAACTTTTCAGCTATTAGCTGGTTACACTCTTTTAGCACCCAGTTTGATATACCATCCGGTCCTGCTGATTTCCTCGCATCCAATTCTTCCAATAATTTTCTAACTTCATCTGCTGATGTTTGTATTCTCTCCAGACCCACTCCATTCCCCGGCACTGCATCTACACCTTCAAACTCACTCTCCCTTGTGAACACTGTTTGGAAACAGTTATTCATCACTTCTACTATTTCACTTATACTATCAAAAGTTTCACCATTAACTTTAACTTTCTGAATCTCATCTCTATTTTTCAACTTTCCATTTATGAACTTATAAAACAGTTTTGGCTGGTCTTTGCACTTATCTACAATATTTTTCTCAAAACTCCTCTTTTCTTCTCTTCTTACTTTGACATAAACATTCCTCTTCCTTTTGTACTCATTCCATAGATCCATCCTCCTATTTTTTCTCCATTTGATCAATGCCTTAATTCTCCTTTTCCAGCTTGGCGTCTACACACTTTCTGTTGTACCACTCTTCTCTTGATGTCTGGCCTTCTTTCATCCTTGGTACCCACTTTTCCACTCCTTCGTTGTAAATCCGTAGAAAGATAGTCCATTTTTCCTCCACATTTTCAGCCTCAAAAAGGTATCCCATTGTGCTTCCTCAAAATGTTTCCCAAGTTGTTCAAACTTTGCCTTATTAAAGTTAAACTGTTCTTTCCTGTAGTCCTCATTCTTGATTATTTTACCTCCTTCTCGTAATATGTACTCGATAAGTACGTGATCTCTCTTCCCTATATGGCTCCTATAGTTCATCTCCTCTATGGTATCCGGCTCCCTGGTGATTATCAAGTCCGATCTAGATGGCTCGTCTTCTCCTCTGAATCTTGTATATTCCTCCACCCACTGTGTGAGGACGTTATCTATAACCAATTCCAAAACCTTGTTCCCCCATGAAGCCTCACTTCCTTCCGTTGACCAGTTTTCCCATGATACTTCTTTACAGTTAAAATCCCCCATTATCAGAATCTTATCCTTCTCCTCCAGCAATCTCCTTAGGCAATCCAATGTGTCTTCCAGCTTCTTCTTGTACAATTCTTCTGTCCATGAATTGTTTTTTGGGGGACATACACCACTACGATATTTCTGCATCCTCCCCTTTGCAGTCTTATTCCCACACTCAAGACCTCCGCTTCCCCTTCGCCATAGGTGACACCCTCCACTGTCCATTCCTTTTTCAACAATAGCATCACTCCTCCTCCTTGTTTATTTTCTCTATTTCTCATCCATACATTATATTTATCATCCCCTATGTTAAATGCATCTATACTACCAGTCAATTTGGTTTCCGTAATCCCCATAACATCTGTTTTTTCCTCACTCAGGTAATTTCCTATTTCTAACAGTGACGATATTAACCCGGCAGCGTCGGCGGACCCATTTTTGGGCTCCCGCGAGTCGGTCCGCTGAAACGGTGGACCCCGTATGGGGCTCTGCTCAAAACGCCTAATTCGAGCTAATTGTATGCGGTGGCGGCATAGAGCAACCCACCATGCATGCCCTGGGTCATTGTGGTGGGTGATTGATCTTGAGGTGGGCTTATTTGTCATAGGTAGGTCATGGCAGACTGAATTAGCTATCCATATAGTAATCATTTGTCAAATTATCTAAAGTAGACAACAAGCGACTCTCGGCTAGATGCCACGTGTCACGAGACTGTTTATTTTGTAACAAACACCACCCAAAAAGAATGGAGTTTGAGTATAAATAAATATTTTTAACGGCTTTATGGTTATGAGAGGAGTACTCTGATATACGTTCCATGCTCTTTTCTTAGTCTCAAAATGCAGTGTAATGGTGCCGTTTCTTGGCCACTTCTCGGCTTTCCCATAGCCGAGGCCCACGGGTTAACCCGTTCACATTAGTGTATGCCACCTTCAAGCTGTCTCCTCTTCCCTGCTGTACCCCTTCCTTAGGTCCATGTCTATCACTCTCCAGAAAAACTTCCTTTTATCCTCTTCTGATCTTCCTTCATTCTTTTCATTGGCTTGATTCTTCAAGTCTCTTATCGTGTTCCTTTCCTCCACACTTCTGTCCTTTCTTGCCCAGACTTTTTTGTAGGCCTCTGTTCTTGCTAACTTCCATGACTTTCCCACCACTTCTTCTGCAGCCACTTGAGACCTAAATCTAAGTTTAACTGGTCGCTGGGCTCCTTCTTCATACTTTCCAAACCTGAATACTTCTTCAATCTCTTCTACCAGCTCATGACCTTCTTCCTGAAATGCTTCAATTCCTTGCTCCACTGCCTTCCTTTCCTTCTTTTCCCTTGTGTGTCTGACTGGCATGTGCTCTTCATTAATGCCCACCACTACTACAGACTTCTTTTTTTCAGCGGAGTCCCTCACTATTTCTGGTTTTTCTTTTATCACCTTGATCACCTTTTCAGTTATAGCTTCATCCTTAGCCTTGACTTGTTCCTCCACAATTTTCTTAAAGCCAACATTATTCTTTTCTTGCTCCTCCTTCCAGTCTTTATGCGTTTCCTTTAATTCCTTGACTTTAGCCTCCGCGTCCTCTGCCTATTATCGTTCAATGTTACCTGCTTGTGCAGGTCATTATACGCATTCTTCCAAACATCCTTCTCTGTCTTCAGAACGTTCACCTCTTTCTTCAGCGTCCCCATTCTATCTCTCATATCCTTCATCTGCCTTTCCAAGTCTGTGAACCTCCTTCTCAACATGCCGTCTCTGTCTCTGGGTCTCTCCATGTCATCCGTGAAGCCCTCAAACTCAAAATCTTGCCTTTTTGCTGCCAGTCTTGTCCTGACCCCTGTGCCCGGCGGTGTACACAATGCCAGCGGGGTCGGCAAGGCCGCCGCCCACGCCTCCTCCTCGCTCATTTCTCGATGTTGTACACTGTCAACAGCCTTTGTTTCTTCGGGACAGCACGATTGTACCTTAGCACGGCTCCCACCTTAGTAATTCACGTCCAGGATTTAATCCCACGCAGCTGTGATGTGAATTTGGAGCACGTCAGATCAGCTGTGTCAGTCCGCCATCTTGTGTGTGTGTGTGTGTGTTTGTGTGTAGGAAAATGAACTGTTCTATTACCATTATTATTACTATTATTATTATTATTATTATTATTATTATTATTATTATTATTATTATTATTATTATTATTATTATTATTATTATTATTATTATCATCATTAGTAAGTATATGACATAAAATCGAAGGCGACTGAGACGAATATGAGTGAAAATGACCTAGAAATGAGTGAGTGGGTTGAAAGTAAGGTGAAAATTAGACTGAAAGTGAGGAAGAGTGATGATGAGTGAGACCAAAAGGTGAGACAGTAAGTGAAGATGAGATGAAAATGACATGAAAGTGAGTGAAAATTACAAAAACTGAGTAAGAGTGACTTGAACATGAAATAAGTCATCGTGATGAGTTCGGTGAAAAGGACTAAGGGAAAGTGAGTCAGCGAGGGCGAGACCAAAAAAGTGACGGGCAGTGAGTGAATATATGAGTTAAAAATGGTGAAATGACATGGTGAGTGAAAATGACATGAAAGGGAATGTTAGTGACCTGAATATCACATGAAAGTGAAATGAAAGTGACCTAAAAATGACAAGAAACTGAAAGTGACCTGAAAATAGCATGGAAGTGAATGAAAATGACGTGAATATGAGAAACATGAGAAGGTGACTCAAAAGAAGAATCTTAAGTGAGTGAAAATGAGATTAAAGAAAATGAGGAAAAATGTTGTCAAGTGAAAATAAGAGAGAGAGAGAGAGAGAGAGAGAGAGAGAGAGAGATAGAGATAGAGAGAGAGAGAGAGAGAGAGAGAGAGAGAGAGAGAGAGAGAGAGAGAGAGAGAGAGAGAAGCATGAGAGAAAAAACGCAGGTGTTGGCAACGGGTCCCAGGTGTGTGTGTGTGTGTGTGTGTGTGTGTGTGTGTGTGTGTGTGTGTGTGTGTGTGTAACTGATTTGAAAGTATCTAAACCTCCTAGCTCTTCTTCTTCTTCTTCTTCTTCTTCTTCTTCTTTTTCGTTTTTATCTTTTTATTTTCTTTCTTTGTCTTTCTCTCCTCCATTTTCTCATTTCCTCCTCTCACTTTTTACTCTTCCTCCTCCTCCTATACTCCTCTTCCCCCTCCTCCTCCTCCTCCCTCTCTTCCTCCCTTCCCCTGCTGCTCTTCCTCCTCCATTTATTATTTGATATCTTCCTCTTCCCCCTTCTTTCTCTCTTCCATCTCTCACTTTTTATACTTTTCTCCCCTTCTCCTTCCTTCTCCTCCCCGTTCCTTCTTTAATTCCTTCTTCCTTTTATCTTTCATATCTCTTCTTCTCCTTCCTGTGCCTCATGGTGATGATTATCATCATCACCATCGTTCTCTCTCTCTCTCTCTCTAGTCAGTAATGTCACGGTAGGAGAACGCCTCGGTTCTGCGATCATAAACTAGTGCGCGTCGACATTAGAGCTCAAACATTGGTGACCGAAAATATATTAAAGGTGCCCAGTTTCAAACGAGTCAACTTCGTAGAAATCCGACGAAAACTAATAGATATGCAACTATCAGATGATGGCAATGTAGAGGACGCCTGGCTAAGCTTTAAAAATCACTTACTCACTCAGCAGGCCACATTTGTCCCCTTGTGCGAGAAGCGAATTAACACTAATAAAAGTCCACCTTGGTTTAATAGCGAAATTAAACACTCAGTCAAGGAGAGAAAATTGTTTTATAGGTTAAAGAAAGAACAAAGCACGCCCGAAAACATTAGACTCTACAATGATGACAGGCGACGAATAAACAGATTAGTGCGTCAGGCAAAGCGTAGATATGAAGAAAATATTGCAGCCAACTGTAAAAATAATCCGAAATCCTTCTTCAGTCACATAAACAACAGAAAGGCGATCAGAAGTGGAATTGGACCCTTAACAAACAGCGACGGTGCACTAGTGACTGACAGCCAACACGTTGCAAACCTATTAAACAATTACTTTTCCTCGATGTTTAATACTAACAGTCCTCCCACCACTACCACCAACACCAGTATTATTATAAATCCCGAGCATGCATTGCCTAACTTTGAAATAACAACCGATGAAGTCCTTAAAGCCCTCAAATCACTTAAAACAAATAAAAGTCCTGGACCTGACAAAGTATATCCAACTCTGCTGAAAGAAACAAAGAGCGAAATACTCTCCTCCCTCACAACCGTATTCATTATGTCCTTGTGACAAGGCATCGTCCCTTCAGATTGGAAAAAGGCTAACGCGACACCAGGTAATTACAGGCCCATTAGTCTAACTTCGGTTGTAGGTAAGCTACTTGAGGGCATAATTAGAGACAAAATTGTGAGTTACCTTGAAAGCGACTCATTAATTGGGGACTCACAACATGGCTTCCGAGACAAAAGATCCTGCCTATCAAACCTATTAACCTTTTATAACGACCTCTTCACTGTTTATGACGTAACCAAATCACTGGACGTAGTCTATCTTGATTTCCAGAAAGCGTTTGATAAAGTCCCGCATCATAAATTACTTTACAAATTAAAGCAAATAGGTATTGACGGTCAAGTAAACCAATGGATCGCGAATTGGTTGAGCAACAGACAACAAAGAGTAGTGATTGACGGATTTAACTCAGAGTGGGCGCCGGTCACTAGTGGCGTCCCTCAGGGCTCGATTCTTGGCCCAGTGCTCTTCATTATCTACATCAACGACGTGGATGTTGGACTCAATAACCGCATTAGTAAATTTGCAGACGACACAAAGATTGGTAACTCGGTTCTCACTGACGAAGACAGGCAAAGCCTCCAAGAGGATTTGCACAAAATTTCAGCTTGGTCGGATAGATGGGAGATGCCCTTTAACGTAGACAAGTGCCAGGTCCTTCAAATTGGAACGAGGAATAAGAAGTTCGATTACGAAATGCGCGGCGTTAAACTCAAAAGCGTTCAATGCGTCAAGGACTTGGGGGTCAAAATCGCGTCAAACCTCAAATTCTCACAGCAATGCATCGATGCAGCAAATAAAGCGAACAGAATGTTGGGCTTCATTAAAAGAAACTTTTTATTCAAGAATAAAGATGTAATACTCCCGTTCTACAATAGTTTAGTCAGACCCCACTTAGAATATGCGGTACAGTTTTGGTCTCCCCACCATGCAAAGGATATTGCTAAATTAGAAGGTGTTCAGCGTCGGGCAACAAAAATTATACCTTCCTTGCGCAACAAATCCTACGAAGAAAGGCTTTCTACCCTTAACATGTTCTCTCTTGAGAAACGTCGCCTCCGAGGAAAACTGATCGAATGTTTTAAAATACTTAATGGTTTCACGAATGTAGACAGATCAACATTGTTTATGATCGATGACACTTTGCGCACGAGGAACAATGGCGTAAAACTCAGATGTAGACAAGTAAATTCAGACTGCACCAAATTTTTCTTCACCAACGTTGTAGTGCGAGAATGGAATAAGCTTCCACCATCAGTGGTCCAGTGTAACACGATTGACTCCTTCAAAAATAAGCTCGACAGTCACTTCCTTGAACTTAATATCAACTAGAGTAGAAATGCAACGTTTTGGAGCCTTCTGATTAATGTAAAATCACTTAGGTTTAAGGACAGACCGCCAAGTCCGGACCATGGGGTCTGTGTAGTCTGATTTTCTATGTAATTCACTCACTCACTCACTCACTCACTCACTCACTCACTCACTCACTCACTCTCTCTCTCTCTCTCTCTCTCTCTCTCTCTCTCTCATAGAAGCAAGTCTCAAATAGCTTAACCATATATATGTGCACGTTTACGAAATAATAGCATTTTCAAAAGATACTTTTTATGTATCGAATAGTATTCCCTACATGCTAGGAAAAAAGCCAACGAAAATGGTACTCTCACGGCAAACTAAATTAAACTTAATATATAATTATGTTTAATGCTTTATTAAATGCTCAACGAGATGAAAAAAACAAAACAAAACTGTTCAATAAGGTATAAAAGTGGGCTTAAGACAAGGGTGCGTCATGTCACCATGGTTATTCAATATTTATATGGATGGTGTTATTAGAGAAATGAAGGGGAAAGTTGGGGAAGTTGGAGTAAGACTGTTCGATGAGGGAAGGAAGTGGGTACTGAATTCAATACTGTTTGCTGATGACACGGTGCTCATTGCAGAAAATGAAAGTGACCTACAAAATTTGGTCAGTGTTTTTGATAGTGTCTGTAACAGGAGAAAGCTGAAAGTAAATGTCAACAAAAGTAAAGTGATGGTTTGTGAGCGAAGTAGAAGTGAGGTTGTAGATTTTGTATGCCCATATAGAATGGGAATTGAATGTGAAAAAGATTATTTTTTTTTACAGCTAAGGAGACAGCTCAAGGGCGTAAAGAAAAAAAACACACAAAAAAAAAGGCCCCCTACTCACTGCTCCAAAACAGAGGTTAAAGGAGTGTCCAAAATCAGAGGTCAATTTCGGGATGAGAGGTGTCCTGATACCCTCCTCTTGAAAGACTTCAAGTCGTAGGCAGGAGGAAATACAGATGAAGGAAGATTGTTCCAGAGTTTACCAGCGTGAGGGATGAAAGAGTGAAGATGCTGGTTAACTCTTGCATAAGGAGTTTGGACAGTATAGGGATGAGCATGAGTAGAAAGTCGTGTGCAGCGGGGCTGCGGGAGGAGGGGAGGCATGCAGTTAGCAAGTTCAGACGAGCAGTCAGCATGAAAATATCGATAGAAGATAGAAAGAGAGGCAACATGGCGGCGGAATTTGAGAGGTAGAAGACTATCAGTATGAGGAGGAGATCTGATGAGACGAAGAGCCTTTGATTCCACTCTGTCAAGGAGAGCTGTGTGAGTGGACCCCCCCCACACACATGAGATGCATACTCCATACGAGGGCGGACAAAGCCCCTGTAAATGGACAGCAACTGTGCGGGGGAGAAGAACTGGCGGATATGGTACAGAACGCCCAGCCTCGAGGAAGCTGATTTAGTAAGAGATGAGATATGAAGTTTCCAGTTGAGATTTTGAGTTAAGGATAGACCGAGGATGTTTAGTGTTGAGGAAGGTGATAGCTGAGTGTTGTTAAAGAATAGGGGATAGTTGTATGGAAGATTGTGTCGAGTGGATAGGTGGAGAAACTGTGTTTTTGAGGCGTTGAAGGACACCAGGTTCCTCTTGCCCCGATCGGAAATAATAGTAAGGTCTGCGGCTAAGCGCTCTGTTGCCTCCAGCCTTGAATTGTTAAGTTTCTGTAGGGTGGATCTTCTATTAAAAGAAGTTGAGTAATGCAGAGTGGAACCATTGGCGTAGGAATGGATAGGACAGTTCGTTTTGGAAAGAAGATCATCAATGAACAACAGAAAGAGAGTGGGAGATAGGACAGAACCCTGTGGGACACCACTGTTAATAGGTTTAGTGGAAGAACAGTGACCGTGTACCACGGCAGAAATAGAACGGTCAGAAAGGAAACTGGAGATAAAGGTACAGAGAGAAGGACAGAAACCGTGGGAGGGTAGTTTGGAAAGCAAAGATTTGTACCAGACCCTATCAAAAGCTTTTGATATGTCCAGCGCAATAGCAAAGGTTTCACCGAAACGGCTAGGAGAGGATGACCAAGAGTCAGTTAAGAAGGCTAGGAGATCACCAGTAGAACGCCCCTTGCGGATCCCATACTAGCGATCAGATAGAAGGTTTGAAGTGGAAAGGTGCTTTTGAATCTTCCGGCTAAGGATTGATTCAAAAGCTTTAGATAGACAAGAAAGTAAAGCTATAGGACAGTAGTTTGAGGGATTGGAACGGTCACCCTTCTTAGGCACAGGCTGCATGAAGGCATACTTCCAGCAGGAAGGAAAGGTAGATGTTGATAGGCAGAGGCGAAAGAGTTTGACCAGGCAGGGTGACAGCACGGAGGCACAGTTTTTAAGGACAATAGGAGGCACTCCATCAGGTCCATAAGCCTTCTGAGGGTTGAGGCCAGAGAGGGCATAGAAAACATCATTTTGAAGAATCTTTATAACAGGCATAAAGGAGTAAGAGGGGGGATGGGTAGGAGGAATATGCCCAGAATCGTCCAGAGTGGAGTTTTTAGAAAAAGTTTGAGAGAAGAGTTCAGCCTTAGAGATAGATGAGACGGCAGTGTTGCCGTCAGGACTGAGGAGTGGAGGGAATGATGAGGAAGTGAAGTTGGAGGAGATGTTTTTGGCTAGATGCCAGAAGTCACGGGAAGAGTTAGAGAAAGCAAGGTTTTGGCATTTTCTATTAATGAAAGAGTTTTTGGTTAGTCGGAGAATAGATTTGGCACTATTCCGGGCAGAAATGTAAAGTTCATAATTAGCATTAGTTTGAAGGCTCTGGTACCTTTTGTGAGCTGCCTCTCTATCATTGACAGCACGAGAACAAGCGTGATTAACCAAGGCTTTTTAGCGTGAGGAATAGAGAAAGAACGTGGAATGTATGCCTCCATTCCAGAGACAATCACCTCTGTGATGCGCTGAGCACACAGAGGGGTCTCTATCCTGACATCTATGCCAAAAGAAGTAATTGAAAATGTATAGTGCAAGTGTAAAACTGGCTGCTCTGTGCAAAGATGTAATTGTAAAAAGAACTCTCTCCATTGTACTAGTCTCTGTGGTTGCTATAACTGCTTGAACATGTTCAAGGAAATAACATCAGAGAGCGTGGAGGAAGAAATTAACAGCTGGATGATTGGGGTGGAAAATAGGGCACAGAAGATTGGTTAAATATATAGAAGACCAATATGATGCTAATAGAAACGGCCCCTAGAGTGAGGTGAGAAACTGGAATATATCTACAATAGCTATATAGTTGCTGCAGTGGAGGTTTGGGTGCTGATTATCCTGTGCATGGGATGTTGGAAGTGGTGCCACTGCAGTAGCTTAACCGAATTTGTGGCTTTACCGTGTAGCAGCGACGGCCCAAATTTGTGCCATGATACAACCCCCCAAAAATAGATGATGCATAAACCGATCACAAATGCATTGATATACATAATGAAATGGAGTGCGTGAGTAATGATTTTCTCTCACTATCCGCAGATACCAGGTTAAGTTTGAGAAACATATGTGAAGTATTAGAGGAATGCAGATGTCCATTTTTCCAATATGTGCAAGATAATGCCTCGAACCGATGGAAGAAGAAATGACAATGACATTACTGTACCATCCAGAAAGAGGACCGACTATGCTATTTAATATAGGTATTTACATGGAGGAGGGGCATGCACTTACAAGGGCATGGAAACTGGAGGCTGTTGTAAGGAGACCAGTTGGAAGACCAACGAAGAGTGTGGGATAATTTGGAATGTTAGGTTGCCAAAGGGGCATGTCTATCCAAGGTAGGTTTGACTTTATTATTATTATGTGCAATACATTGACAGTGATTGTTTCTGTACTGTCAAATGCAATGTCAAAAGGAAATTTTACAAGATATTTTGTAGTAAATCTTTTATTGGGATCACACAGACCTCATGGTACTTACTTTCTGTGGAACCGTTTTTTTTTGTTTTGTTTTCATGATTGTAAAATATCAACAGGTAATAGAGAAAGTGAGGCGAGATACTGCCCTCCTCCCCCCCTTCCTCCCCTCCCCTCCCCACCCCACCCCACAGAAATTAAGGAAGAGTAAGTGATAAAGAGGGAGGAGGAATTAGGAGAAGGAAAGAGGACGAAAGGCAGGAAGAGAGAATGATAAGAGGAGAAGGAAGGATGAGAGAAGAAAACTGATGATGATAATAAAAAGGAAGGAGGAATTAGGAGGAGGAAAAGGATGTAGGGAAGAGGAGGAGGAAGAATAAGTGGTGAAATGAGGGAATAGGATAAAGGAAGATGACGAGGAATGGGAAGAGAGGGTGAAGGAGAAACAGTAAGCAATAAAGAGGGGGCAGGAGGCATTAGAAGAAAGGAAGGAAGAGAGAAACAGTAAGCAATAAAGAGGGGGCAGGAGGCATTAGAAGAAAGGAAGGAAGAGAGAAACAGTAAGAAGAAAAAACGAAAGGAGGAAAGTAAAAGGAAGAAGGAATTAGAATATGGGGAAAAGACGAACAGCAGGAAGAGAGAAAGGAAGGAAAGATGGAGAGGTAAGAGGAAGGAGGAATTAGAATATAGGAAGAGAGAAGGGAAGAAGAAAGTAACAAAGGAAGGAATAAGAGGAGGAGGTAAGAAGGGAGTGTTTCCAGGTAAGAGCAACGAAGAGATGGAGGAAGAGGAGAAGGAGGAGGAGGAAGGGAAGAGGGGAGGAAGATACATTTATAGCAGTGGTTCTTAACCTGGGTTTGGCGAGCCAGTCTCGGGGGTTCGGCGAAGACACTCCCAAAAGACATTGCAATTTTTCAATTGAATTCTAAGCAAATTTTCTTTCATATTTTTATGAATTAAAATGGAATCCATTCCTTATAATACCCAAAATTAATATACTCTTGAACTTTAAAGCAATTTTTCTTCCACTTTTATGTTTTTTTTCTTCATACTTGAGGGTTTCGGCCACTGTGTAGAGGTTTTCGTTAGGGTTCGGCGCCTCCGGAAAGATTAAGAACCACTGATTTACAGTGACAGTCTGCTACCAATGTGCTGGAAGAGGAAGGGGAAGAGAGAAGTGGAGGAGAAGGCTAAACAGAAGATGAGAAATAGGGAAAGGGAAAGACGGTGAAGGAAGAGAAGGAATAAACGTAGGAAACAAGGAAAGGAAAGGAAAGGAAAGGACAGAAGGAGTAGATATAGGAAAATAAGGAAAATAAAGAGAAAAGGAAAAGAAAAAGGGAAGGAGAGAGAAATGCTGAGGAGGAGGAGGAGGAGGAGGAAAAAAGGAAAAATAATAAATAAAACGAAGAGAAAGATAGAGGAGGAGAGGATAAAAAAAAAAAAAAGGGGGAAGAGAAAGGAAGTGTAAGAGGAAATAATAGGAAAAGATAACAAGCGTTAATAGCACAAAAAACTGTGATAGATGATCGGCGTCGCATGACCCTCCAACACCCCCGCGCCTTTTTACCAGAGACACACCCTTTTCCCCGGGGAATTGACCTGACTGCGACCTCACAGCAGCTGTTGGTTTGTTTTCCTAGATACACATTTTTGACCTGACGACCTCACCGCAGCTGCGTACTTTGTTATCGTCTTAACGCGCCTAATTGTTTCCGTCTTGCCTCGCCCATATCTTCACCATGACGTCCCTCAAGCGTTGTTCTGGGTGTGGCCTTCGCATGGCCAAGCAGTACTTTCTTTCCAAGGACGTTTGTAGGTTCTGCGTTAAGACTCAGAAGGATGATCAGAGGATCATAGAGTTAGAGAATAGGGTTACGACTCTCGCCGCCCAGGTACACTTACTGGTTAGTGCAGCAGCAACAAGCCCCGCCTCCTCCTCCTCCCCTTCCTCTTCCTCTTCTTCCTCGTCCTCCTCCCCTTCCTCTTCCTCTTCTTCCTCGTCCTCCTCCCCTCTAGTATTGTCTTCACCCACACAGCAGCCCCTCCCATCCTCCTCCTCCTCCTCCTCGACCATCTCTGATCTCCCCGCTTCCCACCCCTCCTCCTCTTCTTCCTCCTCTTCCTCCTCCTCCTCCTCCTCCTCCTCGCCTTCCTCTTCCGTCCCCCCTCTCCCCTCTCCCCGCCCACCCTCCTCCTCCTCCTCCTCTCCCTCTTTCTCCTCCTTGTCCTCCGCCTCTTCGCTCGTCCCTCCCTCCCACACCTGTCCTTCACCTTCCCCTTCCCCCTCTTCCTCCTCCCTCTCCTCGTCCGTCCCTCCCTCCCGCACCTCACTCTCCCTTTCACCTACTCCTCCTTCCTCCTCCTCCTCCTCCTCCTCCTCCTCCCCCTCCCCCTCCTCCTCCTCCGCCTCAAATTCCTCGCCTTCCTCTTCCGTCCCCCCTCTCCCCTCTTCCCGCCCCCTCTCCTCCTCCTCCTCCTCCTCTCCCTCTTTCTCCTCCTTGTCCTCCGCCTCCTCGCTCGTCCCTCCCTCCAACACCTGTCCCTTACCTTCCCTTTCCCCCTCTTCCTCCTCCCTCTCCTCGTCCGTTCCTCCCTCCACCACCTCACCCTCCCTTTCTCCTTCTTCCTCTTCCTCCTCCTCCTCCCCCTTTCCACCTTCCACCTCTTCCACAATTTCTCCTCGTTCTTCACAGCAGGTCCCTCCCCTCCCTTCCCGCTCTTCCCTCCCCCCTTCACCCACCCCTCCTGGCCCCCCTTCCGACCTTCGGGTTCTTGTTGTTGGTGATAGTCAGGTTCGTTATGTTGACAGGTATTTTTGCTCCAAGGATAAGAACAGGACGAGGGTGTGTTTCCCAGGGGCAGGGGTGGGCCATATATCAGACAGGATTGAGGCGTGTATGGCAAGCGAGGGATCGAACCCCATTGTCTTTCTCAGCTGTGGCGGAAACGACGTTTCTCGTGTGCCAAGCGAGGACCTTCTCAGGCGTTTTAGAGAATTGTTAGGCAGGATACGTGACGCTGGTGGGTCACCAGTAGTGTGTGGCGTCCTGCCAAGGAGGGGCGTTGGCGATGGATGGCTGTCCAGGGCGATAACAGTGAACAGCAGACTTGCTGAGCACTGCGAGCGCAATGGGTGGCTGTTCGTCGACAATTGGGACCTCTTCTTTGGCAACGACGCCCTCTACGCCCGTGACGGGATACACTTGACGTTCAAGGGTGTTGAGGCTCTCTCAGACTCCCTTGAGCGAGCACTTGGTACCCTGAGGGATTTTTTAGTATAGGCGAGGGGGGGAGGAGTAATGGGAGCAATGGGAGGAGTAATGGGAGGGGACATCTAGCTCATAATATAACCAGGCAGCTTAGAAGTATTTCTAGAGGAGTAACAGAGGACGGGCTAAGAATCTTCTATACTAACAGCAGGAGCCTCAGAAACAAGATAGACTTACTAAGGGGTGAAGCTTGTTCAGAAAATTTTGACATAATAGCGATCACTGAGACATGGATAGACACTGCTAATATAAATTTTAGATCAGAATTTGAAATAACGGGTTATCAGATGTTTCACAAAGACAGAAGGGGCAGAAAGGGAGGTGGAGTTGCGCTATATGTTAAAGACTCACTTAAATGTTTAGTTAACAACTCAGTCAAAACTAACATGGATTCAGAATCAGTTTGGGTGGACGTTTACAAAGGGAAAGAAAAACTAACTCTAGGAGTTATATACAGGCCACCCAACCTTAACAGGCAGGACACGAGTATATTACTACAGGAGATTGGCAGGGATAGTATGAGTAGAAATGTATGCGTAATGGGGACTTTAATTATAGGAATATAGACTGGGAAGATCTAGTGGGTGACCTGGAAGCCGAGGACTTTCTTGAAGTTATACAAGATAATTTCCTTAAGCAGGTAGTTACTGAGCCTACCAGAGGAGATAACATATTAGACTTAGTCCTAACCAATAATGGGAACTTGCTACGTGAGTTGGAGGTGGGCGGAGAGTTAGGAAATAGTGATCACAGAACGGTTCGTTTTAGCTTAGACTGGGCGGTAACCCGCGAACAAAACCCAGTGTTAGTGCCAGATTTTAGAAGAGCAAATTACGAGAGGCTTCAAAGACATCTTGAAGGGGTAAACTAGGATAATTTAGGGATTCATGAGGGCCAGAACTGTGGGTTGGAGAGCCAGGAGAACCAGGTAGATATGTCTTACAATAATTTAGTTAGAGTAATAGTAGAGGGGCAAGGACAGAATATACCACAGGGAAAACTTAGAAAAGAAATCAATTATACTAAGTGGATGACTCGTGGACTAAAACACGAGATTGGGTTAAAGAAGCGAATTTATCAGACAATAAAGAATCGGGAAACACATCTCAGGGGCCGGTACGTCGAACTATCTAGATTAGTTAAGAAAAACACCAGGATAGCAAAAAGAACTATGAGATCAAAGTAGCAAATGAGGCGAAAAGTAATCCTAAGGGCTTCTTTCAGATGTATAGAACAAAAACACGGGAGAAAATTGGACCGCTGAAAACAAACACAGGGAGCTAGTAGAAAATTACGATAATATGAGCACATTGTTGAACGACTACTTCCTTTGAGTATTCACACAGGAGGTTCGAACGACTATACCGGAAAGAGTTCTGGTGTACGAGGGCGGGGATGGCGATAAATTGAGGGATATAATCATTACCAGGCAAGTAGTTCAGGATGAGATAGATAAGCTGAAGAAGAACAAGTCGCCAGGTCCTGACGGGATATTTCCGAGGGTATTAAAGGAGTTAGGTGATATAATCAGTGACCCACTAACCGACATCTTTATGAGGGCGGTAAATACTAACTATGTGCCGAGCCAATGGAAAGTAGCTAATGTGACGCCGATTTTTAAAAAGGAGACAGGTCAGTTGCTTCAAACTATCGCCCAATTAGCTTAACATCGGTTATAGGGAAGATGCTGGAGTCCATAATAGCCAGGAACATTCAGGAGCATTTAGAGAAACATAGCTTAATTCACGACTCGCAGCATGGGTTCACAAAAGGTAGGTCATGCCTCACCAATCTCTTGTCCTTCTACAATAAAGTATTTGAGGCGGTTGACAGAGATGAAAATTATGATGTAATATATCTTGATTTTAGTAAAGCGTTTGACAAAGTTCCTCACCAACGACTGTTGCTTAAATTACAGGCTCACGGAGTAGAGGGTAAAGTTTTGAACTGGGTCAAGGCGTGGCTTAGCAATAGGAAGCAAAGAGTGCAAATCAATGGTAAAAGATCTGACTGGGGATGTGTTACGAGTGGGGTCCCACAAGGCTCGGTATTAGGTCCACTTTTGTTTATTATTTATATCAATGACTTAGACACAGGAATTAGTAGTGATGTTAGTAAATTTGCAGATGATACCAAGATCGGTAGAGTAATTGAGTCGGATCAGGACGCTAGTATTCTCCAAGGTGAACTCAACAGATTATATGACTGGGCGGATAAATGGCAGATGGAGTTCAATGTAGGCAAGTGCAGTATTCTGAGTGTAGGTAGGAACCCCTCACATAACTATTGCTTAAATGACACTCTCATAAGTAGGTCTGGGTGCGAGAGGGATTTAGGGGTCTTAGTGAGCTCTGATCTCCGTCCAAGGGCACAATGCATTCAAGCTAGAAATCGAGCTAATAGGGTACTGGGATTTATTTCAAGGAGCGTAAGCAACAGAAGCCCCGAAGTCTTCCTCAAACTATATTTAGCATTAGTTAGACCTCATCTTGACTATGCGGTTCAGTTCTGGTCACCCTACTATAGAATGGATATCAAAATGTTAGAATCGGTGCAGAGGAGGATGACTAAGATGATTCAGGGGTTGAGAAACTTGCCATACGAGGAAAGACTCAAACGGTTAAACTTGCATTCTCTAGAAAGGCGAAGGGTGCGTGGAGACATGATCGAGGTTTATAAATGGATGAAGGGCTTTAATAAGGGAGACATTCATAAGGTTTTGTTGGTAAGAGAACCGGGTAGGACACGAAGTAATGGGTTTAAACTGGATAAATTCAGATTCAACAGGGACATAGGCAAAAATTGGTTTACTAACAGGGTGGTGGATGAGTGGAATAGGCTTAGCAGTCATGTGGTGAGTGCCAATACAATTGTCACATTCAAAAATAGACTAGATAAATTCATGGACAGCGATATTAGGTGGGATTAGATACACGGGAGCTTAGGGTCAAAGGAGCTGCCTCGTACAGGCCTACCGACCTCTTGCAGACTCCTGCGTTCTTATGTTCTTATGTTAACTAGGGGTCTAAAATGGAAAATGCTGAAAAGTAAAGATTGTGTCACTATAAACACTTGCCTGCGCCAAAACGGGCTGGGGCCGACCATCAGGCCCTACTATGAAGGCCTACCGGCGCCACAGGCCAAGACGTAAAAAAAAAAAAAAAAAATATATATATATATATATATATATATATATATATATATATATATATATATATATATATATATATATATATATATATATATATATAATGCCTTGTTGTAGGGTTCATCAGGGCTAACAAATGTTATTATACATGCCATGTCTACAATACATGGGTAAGCCAGGAAAACAACTTGAAGAGAACAACAACAACAAAATGGACAATCCGTTGATCGGCGTCTGAGACGCCGGTAAAAATAGAATAGAGAAAATAAAATGATGAAGCGAAGGAAAGGAGAAAAAAAGAAATATGGGAAGAACAATATTGAAAAGGAAGAAAAAGGAGAAAAAAGGAGTAGGAGGAGGAGGAGGAGGAGGAGGAGGAGGAGGAAGAATACATAGGAATACATAGGAAGAACAGACACCAGAAGACCTATCGGTCTATGGCGAGGGTGTCTGTTTACTACCGCTACTACTAGTAATCTACGTGTGGTAGGATAGGACAGAAAAGATGAAGGCTTCTCCCCACCCACTTCTCCCTCCGGCAACGTGTCGGCAGGATATAGTTAGAAGAGAACACCATATACCTTTAAGGAAGAAAGGGCCATGGAAATTTTACAGTAAAGAGAGAAATAAGAGGAAATTACTACCCTTAACTTACACTACTGGTAACCTAAGCTGTGGGGGAAAATGACTTCATTACATAAGAACATAAGAACATAGAAATACAGGGAGACTGGAAGAGGACGAGTGGCCTACACAGGGCAGCCTCAGAATCCCCCCTAATACCCACGATGGGTGAGGTGTAGTTTCAGGGCCACAGGTGGAGGCTTAATCCTCGTTTTACCGGCGGTACTAGGCACGCACCAGTAACCTGTCACCTTACTGCACCCACACCTCACTCCACCTGTCATGCGGACATTAACTGTTGCTTTACTCTATTGTTGACTTTCGCTACTTGCAATCTAGGTTGTGGGGGAGAATTATATGAATATAGGTTGAGGTCTTGCTGCAATCTGTCTGAAAACATGCGAAAAAGGGTCAGTATAATCTTATATCCCTGAAGTACTTATCCAAAGAAGACTTAAAGCTATTGATACTCTGTGCGCTAACTACTGACGGTGGGAGTCTATTCCAGTGATCGACGACTCTGTTATTGAAAAAACTTCTGCGCACCAATGTGTTACATCGATTTCCCTTTAACTTCATACCGTTGCTGCGTGTTCTTGTGTTGGTGTCTCTCTGAAATAAACTATCTGGGTTAATGCTGTCGAGTCCATTAAGGATTTTGAACACTTCAATTAAGTCCCCTCTTATCCTTCGTTTTTTTAGGGAAAACATATCTAAACGCTTTAAACGCTCGTCATATGGCAAGTTTCGGAGCGCTGAAATTTGTTTGGTTGCTCGTCGCTGTATCTTTTCTAGCAAAACTGATCTTTGATATAGTTCGGTGACCAGAACTGAACGGCGTATTCTAGGTGTGGTCTTACAAATGCTAAATATAATCTCTTCATAAGTTCGGGTGATTTATAATCAAAGTTTCTTGAGATTAATCCTAACATCATATTGGCTTTTTTACTCGCTGCAGAACATTGATCACTGATTTTAAGAGTGTTACTGATAATGACACCAAGATCTTTTTCTTGTTTTACTTCGCTGAGCTCATTTCCTTGAATCTGATATTTAAAGTTAGGATTTTTTTCACCTATGTGCATTACTTTTACATTTATCTACGTTAAAACTCATTTGCCATTTTTCGCTCCAGTCGGCAAGTCTTATTAAGTCTGATTGAATCTTCTCGCAACTTTGACTGTTCATTACCGTACCTCCTAATTTGGTGTCGTCGGCGAATTTGGCTACTTTTGATAGGATATCAGTTTCTAAGTCGTTCACGTAAATTATGAATAGTGTTGGCCCCAGGACCGATCCTTGAGGAACGCCACTGGTGACGGGTTGCCAATCCGATGCTTCACCATTAAGAAATACACGTTGTTCTCTGTTGGTGAGCCAGTCATGAATCCACGCACATAGACGGTCGTTAATACCGTGGGAACGCAGTTTTGAAATAAGCCTAACGTGAGGAACTTTATCAAACGCCTTCTGAAAATCTAGGTAAATTACGTCATATGGGCTTCGGGCGTCCCAACATGTATAAACATCGTTGAAAAAGGTTAATAGGTTGATAAGGCAAGACCGATTACTTCGAAATCCATGCTGACTATCAGTTATCAATTCATTTGTTTCAAGGAAAGTGGTCATTTTATCCCTGATTATTTTTTCGAATAGTTTAATTAGGACAGACGTGAGGGTGATAGGGCGATAATTACTGGCTTTTTTTTTTTGTCTCCTTTTTCAAAGATCGGGGTAATGTTGGCCTTTTTCCACTCGAGAGGCACACTGGCCTGTGGTAATGACTTGTTGAATATTAATGTTATGGGTAATTCTAGCTGTTGACTAAATTCTCTTAACACGCGAGGAGATAAATTATCGGGGCCCGGAGATTTATTTGGATCTATTATCTGCAGGTACGCACGCACTTCGCTGATATCAATTTCGGTCAATGCAAGCTTATGTTCTTCAGGGCATTGAAAATTTTTCTTCGGGGCTGGAATTAATGTCATGTTCTCTTTTGTAAATACGCTACTAAAGGTTGAATTTAGGACCGATGCCATGCCTTTATCATCACTAATCGTATTGCCACTTAATAGTAGTGGGCCAATATTATTTTTAACAGTTTTTTTGCTTCTTATGTAACCGAAAAATAGCCTTGGATTTTCTTGGCATCAAGTGATATTTTCATCTCATATTCGCGTTTCTGTTTTCTGATTTTCCTTTCGCACTCTCTCTTGACATTGATGTAATTAGTATGATCCTGTGAATTATGTGTCAGAATATATTTCTTATGAAGTTTTCTTTTTTCGACGATGATTTCTTGTAGGTAATTGTTCATCCACAACGGTTTTTGATTATCAGTCCTTCGTGGCTTGAGTGGAAAGAATTTATTTACGCTCGCTGTGATTTGTGCAGTAAAACGATTATACATTTCTTGAACGCTGACGTTGTTGAGCAAATGATTCCAATTTACTGAAGCCAGTTCTCTTTTTAGGTCCGTAAAATTTGCTTTACTATAATTAGGTATTAGGAGTGAGTTTGCTCGTGCTTTTGTTTCAATATTCAAAGCACATCTTATTATGTTGTGGTCGCTGCCTGCAAATGGCTCGCCTACCTCACAGGCAGTTATGAGATGACTATCAGTCGCGAAGATTAAATCAAGAATATTATTTCCGCGTGTCGGCATGGTAACAGTTTGATTAAGACCTCACTGCTACATCAGTACCCCTCACCTGTGGGTCTGGTGACCTGACATCCTGCGCAGTACTGTACACCTGCGGCCTGACCTCACTATCAGGGTGTGGTTTCCTCCCGGCTAAGCCGGAAGCTACCTCACCTCGTTGTTGCACCTGTCTTAGCTCTTTCGATATTTCCTCATCTAAAACTCTGCTTAGCCTCGCCTTGCCCACACAATTTAGATGAAGGCCACCGTTAGCAAACAGGCTTCTGTCATGAATAAAATGATCCCATACGTCCACAAACATGACTCCCTTACTACTACACAAATCCCTGACACGTTCGTTTATCCCCAGCATTCTACTGAGAATAAAGGAGTTAACATCGTAGCGAGGGATCAAACCACACACTACAGAACGTCTCCTGCTTTCTTTTAGATTTCCGACAAATTTTCTGTATTTGTCCACAATTTCCTCTGATCTACCTTTCGCTACATTGTTTGTTCCTACCACGTAGACAAACATTGTCTCCTCTGAGGTAGTAGCGACTAAGTCGTCAACCTTCTCAGCTACGTTCTCAATTTTGGTTCCTGGGAAAACAACATGGCGACGCCTCGCTCCCTTCCTACAAAACTCACGGTCCTGTTGTCTTAACTAAGCTGTCCCCGACACGAACGATGCTAGGATCATTCTCAACTTGGTCTCCTAACACCTGGAACCTGTTTCTCGTCACGACCTCACTGTAACTAACATCTGCTGCCACAGCCTTTCCCCCTTTTCTAACAGGCTGGAAGGAATCTAATGTATGATGAGGGGAAAATTATGAGGGAAAGTATGATGAATTCCATGAATGCCTTTTGGTCGGTAAGGAGAGGGGAGGAAGAGGAGGAGAATGTGGATGAGGAGGAGCAGGAGGAGATGTACGTATACATGTATGTATGTATATATGTATACGTGTGTTTATGTTTAAAATAAATAAGGGGAGGAGGAGGAGAAACTGATATAATTAAAGAAAATGATAATGCTTAGAGAGAGAGAGAGAGAGAGAGAGAGAGAGAGAGAGAGAGAGAAAGTATCCACCTTAGTCTCTCTCTCTCTCTCTCTCTCTCTCTCTCTCTCTCTCTCTCTCTCTCTCTCTCTCTCTCTCTATCTATATATATATCTATATATATATATATATATATATATATATATATATATATATATATATATATATATATATATATATACATATATACATATATACATATATACATATATATATATATATATATATATATATATATATATATATATATGTATATATGTATATATATATATATAGATAGATTTATATATATATATATATATATATATATATATATATATATATATATATATATATATATATATATATATATATATATATATATATATATATATATATATATATATATATATATATATATATATATATATATATATATATATATATATATATATATATATATATATATATATATATAAAACTAGACGGATATATATATATATATATATATATATATATATAGATATATAAATATATATATATATATTTTTTTTCTTTTACAACAAAGGAGGCAGCTCAAGGGAACACACAAAAAATACAATAATAAAAAAAGCCCGGTACTCGCTGCTCCCCCCAAAATAATCAAATTTTTAATTTTTTTATTTTTTTACATTGCGGCCTATTGCGCCAGTAGGCTTCTTCCCGGTGGATCCTGATGGTCGGTCCAAGGCTTCTTTCCGGTGTGTCCTGATGGTCGGTCCAGCCCGTTCTGGCGCAGGCGAGTGTCTATAGTGGCACCATCTTGCATTGGCTCATGCTGCCCTCCCAGAGCTCATCTTTGATCCTAGAATCTAGAGTCCGGGTTGATAGGTGGTCTTCTGGACAGCATGTGGGTTGTTTTAAGCCACTCGGCGGCGGCTGAAAAATCCCAGCTTGGTGGCGCCGGGCGGGGATTGAACTCGCGTCCTCCTGAACACGGGGCCGTTACTTTGACGACTCAGCCACCGCCGAAAGAAAGGTCAATTTCGGGAGGAGAGGTGTCCTGATTCCCTCCTCTTGTAAAAGTTCAAGTCGTAGGCAGGAGGATATACAGATGAAGGAAGGTTGTTCCAGAGTGTACCAGCGTGAGGGATGAAAGAGTGAAGATGCTGGTTAACCCTTGCATATGGGGTTTGGACAGTAAACGGTTGAGCATGAGTAGAAAGTCGTTTGCAGAGGGGCCGCGGGAGGGGGGGAGGCATGCAGTTAGCAAGTTCAGAAGAGCAGTCAGCGTGGAAATATCGATAGAAGATAGAAAGAGAGGCAACATCGCGGCGAAATTTAAGAGGAAGAAGGAGGAGAGCTGATGAGACGAAGAGCCTTAGACTCCACTCTGTCCAGAAGAGCTGTGTGAGTGGATCCCCCCCACACGTGAGATGCATACTCCATACGAGGGCGGACAAGGCCCCTGTATATGGATAGCAACTGCGCGGGGGAGAAGAACTGGCGGAGACGATACAGAACGCCCAACCTCGAGGAAGCTGATTTAGCAAGACAGGAGATATGAAATTTCCAGTTGAGCTTTTGAATTAAGGATAGACCGAGGATGTTTATTGTTGAAGAAGGTGACAGCTGCAGGAGTGTTGTCGAAGAATAGGGGATAGGTGTTTGGAAGATTGTGTCGAGTTGATAGATGGAGAAATTGAGTTTTTGAGGCATTGAGGGACACAAGGTTCCTTCTACCCCAATCGGAAATGATAGCAAGGTCTGAGGTTAAGCGCTCTGCAGCCACCAGTCTGGAGTCGTGTACTTCCTGTGTTGATGGTCTTCTACTGAAAGAGGTTGCATAATGCAGAGTGGAGTCGTCGGCGTATGAGTGGTGTCCACAGGACTCCACTTTGTTATGGAAAGAAGATCATTGATGAATAACAGGAAGAGAGTGGGTGATAGGACAGAGCCCTGTGGAACGCCACTGTTGATAGGTTTAGGGGAAGAGCAGTGACCGTCTACCACCGCAGAGATAGAACGGCCGGAAAGGAAACTGGAGATAAAGGAACAGAGAGAGGGATAGAATCCGAAAGAGGGCAGTTTAGAAAGCAAAGACTTGTGCCAGACTCTATCGAAGGCATTCGATATGTCTAGCTCAACAGAGAAAGTTTCACCGAAACGGCTAAGAGAGGATGACCAAGTGTCAGTTAATTAAGAGAGCAAAAAGATCGCCAGTAGAACGCCCCTTCCGGAATCCATACTGGCGATCAGATAGAAGGTTAGAAGTGTAAAGGTGCTTTTGAATCTTCCGGTTAAGGATTGATTCAAAAGCTTTAGATAGACAGGAAAGTAAAGCTATAAGACGGTAGTTTGAGGGATTGGAACGGTCACCCTTCTTAGGTACAGGCCGTACAAAGGCATACTTCCAGTAGGAAGGAAAAAATAGATGTTGATAGGCAGAGACGAAAGAGTTTGACCAGGCAGGGTGTTAGCACAGAAGCACAGTTTTTAAGGACAACAGGAGGAACTCCATCAGGTCCATAAGCCTTCTGAGAGTTGAGGCCAGAGAGGGCATAGAAAACATCATTTGGAAGAATCTTAATAACAGGCATAAAGGAGTAAGAGGGGCGATAAGTAGGAGGAATATGCCCAGAGTCTTCCAAGGTGGAGTTCTTACAGAAAGTTTGAGCGAAGAGTTCAGCCTTAGAGACAGATGAGACGGCAGTGATGCCGTCAGGGTTAAGGAGAGGAGGGAAAGAGGGAGAAGTGAAATTGGAGGAGATATTTTAGGCTAGATGCCAGAAGTCACGGGAAGAATTAGAAGAAGAAGGTGTTGACATTTTCTATTAATAAAAGAAGTTTTGGTAAATCGGAGAATAGATCTGGCACGATTCCGGGCTGAAACGTAAAGGTCAAAGTTAGTGAGAGTTCTAAGGCTCTGGAACCCTTTGTGAGCTGCCTCTCTATCTTTAATAGCACGAGAACAAGCGTGATTAAACCAAGGCTTTTTAGCGTGAGGAGTAGAGAAAGTACATGGAATGTATGCCTCCATTCCAGAGACAATCACCTCTGTGATGCGCTGAGCACACGCAGAGGGGTCTCTCTCCTGGAAGCAGTAATCATTCCACGGGAAATCGGAAAAGTACATCCTCAGGCCGTCCCACCGAGCTGAAGCAAAATCCCAGAAGCATCGCCTCTTCGGCGGGTCCAGAGGATGTACAGGAGAGATAGGATAGGATACAGAAATAAGGTTGTGATCGGAGGAGCCCAACGGAGAAAACAGTTTGACAGAGTAAGCAGAAGGATTAGAGGTAAGGAAGAGGTCTAGAATGATGGGCCTGTCTCCAAGACGGTCGGGAATACGAGTAGGTGTTGAACCATATATATATATATATATATATATATATATATATATATATATATATATATATATATATATATATATATATATAAATATATATATAGATATAATCTGTATCTTTTTCTCCTCTCTTTCTGTCATCCGTGTCCTTTTCTCTGTATGTTTCTATTTAAATATCACTATCTATCTATTTTTTCTCTCGTAACGATAACGACAACAGAACCATTACTTATAGTTGATCTCTTTTTCGTCTTGTATTGGTCTTGTCTTCGTTATATCATTATTGTTTTACCTTTAATCTAGCAATGCGTTCACCTGTTCCACCTGAGATTGGCAGTGCAGGTGTTTGGTCATTTCCATTCCGATTCAATTTGGTTTCAGTATTACAGTGACGAGAGTTGGGATTCAGCTAGAACAACAACAACAACAGCAACAAAAACCGACACACACACACACACACACATACACATGCACACACGCACACGCACACGCACGCATACACACACAGTTACACAGCGTCCTCGGAACACTATAGGTCGGTCATGCAGTACCGCCTCTCCTTATGTCCCCTTCCCTCCCTTCCTTCTCCTTCTCCTTCCTCATTACATTCTCCCTCCCAAAGGTTTTTGGTCCAAGATTTATGCTTTCTTGTTACCTATGTGTGACCTCTGTGACCGTGACGACTCTCTCTCTCTCTCTCTCTGTCTCGGTATAGAACATCGTATTACATCGAAACATAATAAAGAATAAAAGATAAATATGGAATAAAGCGAAATGGAAACGGAAGCGTGAGGAAAGTAGAAAAAAAAGAGAGGAAGGAAAGGAAAAATAATAACGTGCTGATAAATGAAAAAAAGAGGAATACAGGGAACGATAAAAAGGGAGGAAAGAGGAAATGGAGTGAAAGGAGAAAGGATACGAAGAGCGTGGAGGAAAAGAGGGGGAAAGAGAAGGGAGCAGATGTAGTAGCAGGACAGAACAGAAAAATCAGAATAGACAGAGACAGACAGCGGACAGACACATAGAGAAACACATATATAGACAGAAAGGCCGAGGTAAATAAACATCTAGAGAGAGGCGGTGGCTGAGCGGATAGCGGGACGGCCCCCCGTTTTCAGGAGGATGCGAGTTCAATCCCCGACCGGTGCCACCAAGCTGGGATTTTTCAGCCGCCGCCGAGTGGTTTAAAACTACCCACATGCTGTCCAGAAGACCACCTATCAACCCGGACTCTAGATTCTAGGATTAAAGATGAGCTCCGGGAGGGCATCATGAGCCAATGCAAGATGGAGCCACTATAAACACTCGCCTGCGCCAGAACGGGCTGGGCCGACCATCAGGCCCCACCGGGAAGAAGCCTTGGACCGACCATCAGGATCCACCGGGAAGAAGCCTACCGGAGCAATAGGGCGCGACGTAAAAAAAAAAAAAAAAAAAAAATACATACATACACAGACAGACACATACAGAGAAACACATATACAGACATAAAGGCCAAGGTAAATAAACATCTAGAGAGACACTCATACATACACAGACAGAATCACTATTGAATGAGAGAAAAACATACATCAATCAGCGCTTACGCCGGCTTCAACAGCAAAGCGAGCAACATCAATACCAGTCTGAAGGAAATTTGTGACGAAGAAGGCGTGGCGTTTACAAATGCCTGGCACCACTTCCTTGAGCGCCCAGACTTGTTTTGGAACGATGGACTACACCTGAATGGGGTTTGTTCGGCGCGTTTCGGGAGGCTTCTGGACGAGGCAGTGAAAAGCTTTTCGAAAAGCCTTTCAAAAGACGGCGGGCGAGGATGGGGCAAAGGCAGCCCTTGATCAACCAACTCGTAGCATCGGTGCGACTCACAAGAAACTGTGTAACTAACGACGCCTCCGACAAGCGAACTGGTACAACTCGTCACGGCAAAAACAGGGGTCACATTTCTATCATGTACACAAATGCACGTAGTTTAATACCCCAAAAGGACGATGCTAGGGCGTATATTGCAACAGAGAAACCAGATGTGGTAGCCATCACAGAGACTTGGGCCAACTCCACACATCTAGAATCCGAACTGTCATTCCCTGGGTACGAAAGCTTCCACAAAAGTTGAAAACACAAGAAAGGAGGAGGGGTAGTTTCCTACGTAAAAAGTACACTCCCTGCCATAAAAATAGACAAACAGGACGCAGAGAAATACGATTCTGTCTATGTTGACATAATCACAAATAACAAGAAACTAACACTGACAACAGTATACAGGCCTCCAAAACAACAGGCAGCCGATGACACTGCTCTCTAAGAAGAGATTCACTCTCTAACACGGAGCAAGGAAGCAATTATAATTAGGGACTTGCCCTAACATTGACTGGGGACTGATGACTGGAGATCAAGAAGGTAACAGGCTTATAGAAATGGTGGAGGATTTGTTCCTCACTCAAGTTGTAACTCAACCAACAAGAGAAAACAATCTGCTGGATCTGGTATTAGTAAGCGACCCCGACCTCATTCGCGACTGTATACAGTTAGTGAGAAACTTAATGGTTGCGATCACCACTTAATCCGTTTTAATGTCAACATATGTCACAAACTCGTGGATAATTCGTCAGTGATACCAGATTACAAAAAAAGCAAATTTCAACTTAGCCCGTGCGCTGCTTCCCCCTACGACCTGAGACCAACTTGACATCACCCACAATACAATCAACAACGCATGGAACGTCTTCAAAGATAAGCTGCTGCAGGTAGAGAAGGCTACAGTGCCTACGAAATCCAGGCGAGTAAATGGGGCCGTAGATCCACCGTGGATGACCAGAGAAATAAAAAGGGCAGTAAACCTAAAAAAAAAGGAATTATAATTTGATGAAAGAGGCCGAAGCCCGCACACAGTACCACAACAGCCTCAGAGCTTGTCGCACCCTTATTCGGAGTAGCAAACGCAACTATAAAAAGTAAATAGCGCGCGAAATCAAAACTGACTCCAAGAAATTCTTCACGTACACAAGATCGAAAAAGAAAGTAAAATCCAATATTGGTCCCCTGACAGACGAGACTGGATCTGTAACTCGGGACAGTAAACAGATGGCGAGAATCCTCAACAGTAACTTCGCATCCGTATTCACTGTCAAGGACATCGAGACCATTCCCGAGGGCCCTGACCCGCCGAGTGAGATCACGCCCCTGGAAATTGACTCAATATGCGACCAAGAAGTGAAAAAGTATTTGGACAAACTCGACACGAACAAGTCAACGGGACCCGACAGTTTGTCCCCGCGGTTACAGAAGAAGGGTCAAACTACCACCTGGGCCATAAAACTACCCCTAGAAATTTCCAAAGTCTTTTCAAATGTGTTTCTTAGAATAAAGGTCAAACTACCACCAGGATCAAAAAACTATCCCTGGATATGGCCAAGACTCTTACGAAAGTCTTATCAAATATGTGCTTTTGGGTGCCGAAATGTCTAAGAATATGACAGTAATATTTGGCACACATATTTGACAAGGCTTTCGTAGGTGTTCTGGGCATTTCCAGTAATAGTTTTATGACCCTCGTGTTAGTCTGACCCTTCTTCTGTACCGTAAACCTAAGGAAAACACTCAGTAAAACCCGACTCATATCCTTTTTGGCCTTTGAAAATAGTTGACGTGACGGCTGGAAGAGTCTGACACTACCAAGCTAAGACATTCCGTACCTCTCGTGCCGGCGTGCAATATTTACACGGAGCCCGTGCCGCATCGGCGAGACGAGTCGGCTCAGGCACTCTCAGTATACTTTGACTAGATAAACACTTCTTCCTCTTCCTCGTCGTCGTCCTGGGGTGGCGGTGAATTCTGGGAGGCACACGAACTCTTGCCGTGGCGATGTTCAGTTTCGGCGACACTGGTGGTGGTGGTGGTGGTGGAGGGTTCAGTGGTGTGTGTGTGTGTGTGTGTGTGTGTGTGTGTGTGTGTGTGTGTGTGTGTGTGTGTGTGTGTGTGTGATAAAGTACAGGTTATGTGATTGGTGGATGGCAGTGGCTGTGATATGTGTGTGTGTGTGTGTGTGTGTGTGTGTGTGTGTGTGTGTGTTTCTATCTATCTAGTCATATATATTGTAATACCTCTTTCTCTTTAATATTTTTTTCTATCTATCCATCTAGCTATCAATCTTTTTTCTTTATTTATTTCTGTGTGTGTGTGTGTGTGTGTGTGTGTGTGTGTGTGTGTGTGTGTGTGTGTGTGTGTGTGTGTGTGTGTGTGTAAAAACGAGAGCGTGTGAAGGAGGGCTTGTCGGTCTTATATCAGGGGGCACCTTAAATTATGGCATTTCAGAGAGCCTCATCCGTCACTCCGGGAAGGCATTTTTCTGATAGCAATGGCCAGACGATGCGAGAGGCGAGAGGCGCGAACTATTATGCTGTACAAATACGGGCAGGAATAACACACACACCGGCTGTCATGCATGCAAAGAGCGCGGGGCTTGCCAAGGGATGAGGCGGATCATTGCCAATTTCCCGACACGTGCAGCCGAGGAGCGGTGATTTAAAGTGCCTTACTGACAACCATATTCTTGAACCTTTCGGCGCCCATGCCCATTTAATAGGGCTTTCGTAGGGTTTGGGGCATTTCCAGGAGTAGTTTAATAACCCTGGTGGTAGTCTGACCCTTCTTCTGTACCATGAACGTGAAAAAATACTCATGAAAACCCGATTAATCTACTTTTCGACCTTTGGAAATAGTTAATGTGATAGCTCGAAGGGTCTATACGAACACCAACCTTTTAAAGTACCTTATAGCGACCAGAGTCTTGAACCATCCGGCGTCCATGCACACACATTTGACAAGGCTTTCGTAGGGATTTGTGGACATTTCCAGGGCAGTTTTATGACCCTGGTGGTAGTTTGAGAAAGTTTTTGTACAGTGAACGTAAGGAAACACTTAAGGGGACGCGTTTTGCCTATTTTTTTTGGCTTTAGAAGTGATTGCTGAAAGGGATGGGAGGGTCTAAGAATAACAACCTTAGCCCCAGTGCACTTGCCAGCCCTTCACGTGTTCTATTTTCCTTCTCTCATTAATACTAACACTAAAAGTAATTATTTCAAGGAGCCAGAACAACAAGAATTTTTTTTTGTAACTCGGAAATAGAAGTAAATATCTGAGTTTCAATTTCCTTCTCTCGTGAACGCTAACACTAAAAGTAGCTAGTTTGACAATCCAGAACAACTCATTTTTTGCTTCGAATTAAACCTTAAATATTTGAGTCTTTCTTTCTCATCACCGTCAACACCAGAAGTAACTATTTTGAGAAACCAGAACAATAAACTTTACGATACCGCTTCGAATTAAACATTAAACATCTGAGTCTTAACTTTCTGTCATTAACGTTAACGCTAAAACTAACTATTTCGAGAAGCCAGAACAAGACATTTTTGACGCCGCTTGGAATTATACATCAAACATCTGATTCTAAACTTTCTCTCAATAACGTTGATGTTAAAACTAACCATTTTGAGGAGCCAGAACAACACATTTTTGTGCAGCGTGGAATTAAACATTACAGATCCGAGTCTAAACTTTCTCTTTCACATTCTTTCTGCATATCATAATACGAACTTCCGCTCCTCTAGTCAGGCAGAGGAGGAAATATGCATACTTCATCAAACCAGAGGCGGGGCAAAATGAAGTTCAGGAAAAGTCTCTGCTCGTGAATGTTAATCCTATGGATGCTGTTGTCTGGGCGCCCGAAGGAACACACACGGAAGCGGCGCATTGTACGAATATTACCATTATTATTATTATCGAGATCCATGAAAGGGTACCAAGGGAAAATCAAGAGCTGATTTAGACCCAACCAAGTCCCCTCGATGAGTATACCTGGATATGAAAAGTGACAGTAAAACACAGGGAACCACAGAAATGACGATTATAATTATGACAAGTACCTGTAACAAATTTCGACAAAAACAGTCCCATAGACGACCAGACATAAATATAACAATAAAGAGTGATCGTGACAGTCAAATACTAGAAAACACAGAACTGACGGTAATGTAACGAGGATTCTTAATCTTCGTCATGCAGAAAACTCATACACACGAGCTCTGTCTAATTACGGGGTGGCGGTGGCGGAGTGGTCAGCGTGCAGGCTTGGTAAGCCCGTGGACCTAGGTTCGAGAACCACCGAAACACGTTGATTTTTTAACCATCGCCGAGTGGCGAAAGATTGCCCACATGCTGCCCAGATCTTCATATCAACCCTAACTTCTGCGACTTCGTGGATGGGTAGGCGGTGGCTGAACTGGTAGCGTACTGGGCCCACATTCACCGCGTGATGGACGACGCGGGTTCGAATCCCCACGCTACCACCTCTGATTTTTCAGTCACCGCCGAGTGGCTTAAAACTACCCACATGCTGTCCTGAAGACCACCCATCAACCCGGACTCTAGAGGAGGCCGTCCAAGCGAATCAAGAACGAGTGCCTGGGGGCAGCATGAGCCAATGCAAGATGGCGCCACAATAAACACTCGCCTGTGCCAGAATGGGCTGGGCCGACCATCAGGCCCCACCTGGAAGAAGCCTTGGGCCGACCATCAGGCCCCACCTGGAAGAAGCCTTGGGCCGACCATCAGGCCCCACCGGGAAGATGCCTACCGGCGCAATAGGCAGCAACGTAAAAAAAAAAAAAGTGGAGCACCGGGGGGCAGTATGGGCCAGGCAAGGTCATACATCACGGCAGCCACTGAAAATGAAATTCACCTGCGTCACTAACGGGCTGGGGTCGCCCAAGATGCCCCTCAAGACAGCCTACAGGCGCTACCATTACGGATTGTAAAGGATTGCAAAAATTTGATTCGGGCGGTTACAAAGACACTGTACTGTGACGAGGACAAGAAACCTCGTCAAGCAGAAAATCCATACTCGCACGTTGTCTTCCTACGAGATTCAACCCCTGCAAGTGCCCGCATGACGCACTGCACGTTAATTAAAGGTATAAACGACGCACTCTGTCTCAGGTTAGGGCCACGGCTGCTGCTCCTGGTCCTTGTCACGGCCTTCACCCACGCCCCCGTCGACCCTTCTTCATAAACGGCACAAGTCCCTCAAAGACCGTGGATTTCAGCGTGATGATTTTTTTTCGTCCGCACCTGCGTGCTAGGCTATTATTTGTAATTTCCACATTATTTATGTACAATATCCTGCTCAGGTTGATGAATTTCTCCTGAATTTTTCATTTTACATGTATTATCAGCAATAATTCATGTTCTATATTTCCAACGCGGTAAAGTTTGAAAGTTTGGTAAGAAAATAGGCGGTCTACTGCCAGATGTACGATGCATGCCCTATGTGTGCAGGGCGATGCCAGATATTCGATGTACATACAACCACATACCTATACAGCTGCACACCTACTTGTACAGTGCGCACTCAACTTGAAATATATTCATTACATAAAACAAATATGTATGTACTCGCATTTACTGAAACGCAAAGACGAGCACACACACACACACACACACACACACAGCACCCCTTCCCCCCTACATAGGTCAGATCCCCATACCCACTCACCTCATTTTTGCACTTTTAGTAGGCTATGCCTACTAAACATTTATGATAATTATAATGATAATAATAACAACAAAAATGATAATGATAGTCACTTATTACACACACACACACACACACACGCACGCACCACTCCTTCCTTCTCCCCCCCTTCCCCCTACATAGGTCAGATCCCCATACCCATCCACCTCATTTTTGCACTTTTAGTAGGCTATGCCTACTAACTCTTTATAATAATTGTAATAATAATGATAATAATAATAATAATAAAATAATAATAATAAGGCCATTATTACACACACACACACACACACACACACACACACATACGTTATGACAAGTCGCAGTAGACGGGGTGACTATAGAGGTAAAAGTAGCAACATTGAAGGCTTGGATCGCCTTGCTGGACCTTGAGTTGGAGGCACTGAGTCCATAGAGATCACGAGAATCCTTGGTTTGAAGTAAACGAAGTCAGGAGACACTCGACACGTCCTCGAAGCCCACAAAGGCGTGGGTGTGTGGGTGTCTAATATATATATATATATATATATATATATATATATATATATATATATATATATATATATATATATATATATATATATATATATATATATATATATATACAGAGAGAGAGAGAGAGAGAGAGAGAGAGAGAGAGAGAGAGAGAGAGAGAGAGATTGTTTACGGATAGAGAAGTTAAAAAAAGAAAAAAATATATGGAGATAGTGCAGGTGTTTTTTTCGTGACTTCTTGTCCGATATACCAAAATGATAACATACAGTATATGGCATGTATGTCCTATACGTATTTTCAGTTCCGTCGTACTAAACGCTGTGAAGTGATTTTGTAGTATCTGGAGTATGGGAACGACCGAAGATATTCTGCTGTCCTTCATGAGAATATTGTCTGCGTGTGTCTTTTTTTCTTTACAACAAAGGAGGCAGCTCAAGGG
Source organism: Eriocheir sinensis (assembly GCF_024679095.1). Taxonomy (NCBI): domain Eukaryota; kingdom Metazoa; phylum Arthropoda; class Malacostraca; order Decapoda; family Varunidae; genus Eriocheir; species Eriocheir sinensis. The sequence goes on from NW_026111598.1 coordinate 1,351,463, forward strand.
CACAAAAAAAGAAAACAATAAAAAAAAGCCCGCTACTCACTGCTCCCAAAATAGAATCAAAAGAGGTGGCCGAAAGAAAGGTCAATTTCAGGAGGAGAGGTGTCCTGATACCCTCCTTTTGAAAGAGTCTGTAGCCAAGTACTTTGAGTTTATGGCTACAAATCAACGGGCCAGGGTGAATGGGCTCGAATCGTAGCCCACTCAGCTCCTTATCATTCCCATCGTGATGATTTAGTAGTGGTTGCTTGTAAGAAGGCTACGGAAGGTAAACTAAGGTGACCAGAGTTCTTTATTCATGTCCTGTGTCCTTGGGCAGAAAGTTCCACCATGTATGACATAAGCATATGTATGTGTGTCTGTGTGTGTATATATATATATATATATATATATATATATAAATATATAACTATAAATATATATATATATATATATATATATATATATACAGAACTTGGAACGTGAGCTTGGAATTGAAGAATAGGACGTGATGCTGAATATCGTAACTGGTATAAGAAACAATTTTGGGGGTAAAAACTAAATGTAAAAAGTTAATTTCATAGTATATTAGGCAATTCATGTGAGAAAAAAAACC